>NC_086323.1:111643423-111793423 GCF_036172605.1 Pelobates fuscus | reverse complement strand
AGCCCCCAGTCTGTATTATGGCGATGTAAATTGAAGTATAAGCCGAATTGGGGTTTTTCAGCACAAAAAATGCTTATACTCTAGTATATACGGTAATAATGCGCACTGAAAGAGACATGATGGCTTCCTTGTGCAATTACCATAGTTTGTATCTTATGGTGACCGTCCCATTTAATTTTAGCAGTTTCTACATTCGCAATGTACAATTCCAATTGAACAAAGCAATGAGAACGTGCTTCTTCTTAGTTAGAACAGTTCACTTTAATTTTCTTTGATTCCTCCCACATAGGTAAATTGTAGCAGCATGTTGGTGCTTTACCCATTATTTAGAGCCCAAGTTTGTCAATGGTGCTTTCACATGATAGCACAGTATGCAGAAAACTGTGTGACACCACAGCCTGCCATTAACTTAAATAGGGACTCAAAAGTTGGCCAACTGTAAACTTACATTCGTAATGCAAGTGAAATAATAGAACGGAGTAAACTAACTTCTGTGAAACGCCCTACTAGTAATAAAATTAAGAATACTCCGTTTTACCAATTGTGTTTAGCTATTTTTATTTTCTTCTGCAACAAGAAAAAAAGTTCACTGCTTACTGCACTAGCAATATGTGCTACTGGTTACACTTCATTTGAAAAAACATACATTGACTGAAAGTCTGTTAATTACAAAAAATATATATATATTACCAGATGCAATTCTGGAGTCTTGTCCCCCCCAACCTCTGACAGATCGGGGGGCTGTGCTGTTCCAGGGGGAGTTGGTGGATTTGGGGTTGTTAGTGAGCCCTGGAGGGGGGCGAGGCAACCCAGGGCTGTTCCTGGACATTGGGTTCTTCCACTTGTTAGAGTGATGTGACGGATTGTGTCCTATAGGGTCTGGTGACCAGGCGGATTTGTAGTCCCCAAACTTTGCTGAGAGTGCTAGGAGCAAGTGACAAAATAAAATTATTGGTGCGTATACAGGCTTGCATTATGCATCACAGAATTCTGGGTCATCCATACTACAATCCAGATAAATGTTTTGTTCCCCCTAAAACACAACACTTTCAAAGCAAAACAATCCATGAAATATATATATATATTTCAAAAGTTCCTTGCACACAGACTTAACAAAACAAAAGACTGGCAGGTGCTTCAAACCAGGGGTAGGTAATGTAGATAAATATGAAGAATGGTGAGCACTCACGGTCTTTAGAAGAGTTTAAAACTTGTAAGTTTATTGAAGATTCATTTAAAAGGAGATCGACGTTTCAGTCCATGTACTGGACTTTCCTCAGGTTCTTGATCCTGAGGAAAGTCCAGTACATGAACTGAAACGTCGATCTCCTTTCAAATAAATCTTCAATAAACTTACAAGTTTTAAACTCTTCTAAAGACCGTGAGTGCTCACCATTCTTCATATCTCTTTCAGTGATGTCTGAAAGCTACATTCATGACCCTCTGCAAGAAGGTTGTCTATTTTCTAACAAACCTGTGTCTTATCTGCACTCATGTCGCTTTAACCCCTGTATCACAACTCAACTTTGAATTCTATGTGTCGTGTTGCTCAGAAATGCTTCAGACTTGAGAAAGGGAGGTTTCTCCCGAAAGCTGGTCATTAAAAAATTCTATTAGTCCAATAGAAAAGGTATTGCAAGATACAAATTGTATCTGTTTTTTTTACATACATACTTAAAAAAATTATATATATATATTTTTAATTTCTATTAATTATCCATTATAGATCCACTACAGAGTTTTTAACCAATACAATGTGTGATCCTGAAATGGTAAGGAAATTATGGCCACACCAATCAAGAGAAGAGTTTTATAAACCAAATGAGTAGGGTAATTTACTGACCAGAAACCTTATTATTACACCTATGTCTAGGTTTGTGTGATCTAAAGGTTGGAATCAGCGTGAAAGGCGTGTTCAAGTGCCATATGAAAGGCATTTCAAGTGAATGTACTTTCATTAAAGGGACACTAGTCAACGGAAGTTAAATGTAGTGGTTCTGGTACCTATAGCATGTCCCTGAAGGCTTTACATTACCTTTAATGACAGTCACTAAGATGACCACTAGTCATCTTAGTGACTGCCATTAGAGCTTGCAACCTACAGTTCAGCGTCTCCACGCTCTGCATGGAAGTGCTGAACATTCCCCGTAGAGATGCATTGTAGATGCGCAATAGCACTGATGTCGTAAAGATCTATTTAGTCAGCAATGTAGGCGGGGCCAGCACAGCAATGAAGTAAAGCTAACTTTAAAACCTTTTTACTCCATTCTGGCGGGGCAGGGGACCTAAACAAGCAATCTAGTGTTAGGAATACAGGTTTGTATTCTTAACACTATAGTGTTCCTCTAAGCTTGGAGAACTGGCAGGCTCAACAGCCAAGCTGAAAAAGCAACACACAAATACTACATGGCAAGCAAGGCAGTACATTCAATATCAAGTCTATATACAGAGATGCACAGTGATGGTAATTCATAAGTGGTAAATATAAACTAGGAATGAATCATGAATGAGAAAATCGGCTATTTTCAAATTTGTGCTGGAAGAACATTATTTGAAAGTATTATATTATTTAGGGCTCTTAACAGGTTGAACTATGCCACATTAATCTACATTTATCGGTTTCAACGGTCTGTTATGTATAAACCATAGTAAAGATACCTGAAGTGCTGTGGATATTCTCAGAGGCACTGTAGGGCCAGGCACCAGGTGAAGGCAGCGAGGTGTTGAGGGAAGAATTGGACCCTGCAAAAACATACCAAAGTGCAATGATTTATAATATAAATGACTGTTTAAGCAGATGACTACAATAACCAATAATTATTTATATAGCACCAACGTATTCTGTTGTGCTGTACAATAGGTAAAACAAGACAGGCAATTAAATTCTAAAAAAAACACGTTTGAAATGCAGGAGGAGAGGGTGAAGAGGGCACTTCTCAAATAAGCTTACAATCTAATTTAATCATTTACTGTTAAAACTGTAGCCAAGAAAAAGTCCAATTGCTTGCAGAAACTTGCCTGTGGGGGTGTCCTGCAGTAGCTGGTGGTCAGTATCTACGATGGGAGATGGGGCGGGACCCCCTAGCACACTGCCAGGGGTAGCATACGGATCTGATTCTGGATCAATATTTTGGATCCCTTTCCATGGCACACCAGGCTGAAATTCTATATGGTGGAAAGAAGGAGCATAACATTTTTCATTACAAATCTTTATTTTTCGTTTAAAAAGAGGAAATAATGATATAGAAACATAGAAACATAGAATGTGACGGCAGATAAGAACCATTCGGCCCATCTAGTCTGCCCAGTTTTCTAAATACTTTCATTAGTCCCTGGCCTTATCTTATAGTTAGGATAGACTTATGCCTATCCCACGCATGCTTAAACTCCTTTACTGTGTTAACCTCTACCACTTCAGCTGGAAGGCTATTCCATGCATCCACTACCCTCTCAGTAAAGTAACACTTTCTGATATTTTTAAACCTTTGTCCCTCTAAACCTTGTTTTCAGTGTGGAGTATCTGAAAACAAGGTTTTAAATGGGTATGTGCATGTAAATATATGATTTCCATAAAACTCCAGGCACCAATAAGACTTCTATACATTTATAGCATATTGCCTTAGGTGTGTTTTTTGCATGCTCCATTTTGTGTAGTTTTGAAGGGAGAAAAAAAGGCTTAGCAGCATTAAATTCCGCAACCTTTCTTCCATTGTCCTACTATCCCCATTCTAAAATATTCATGTTACAGTACCTGGTAAGGGATTTTTTACAGCCCTGTCTGAGCCAAACTAACTATAAGAAGATTGCCTAGGCCTCAATCTCAGAGTACCCTGCCCGAACCTAGAGCTCCAGTTCTGTTCGGACAGGGTGAAATGATTCTGTCTAAACTGGCAGGGAGCTCGATCGAGCTCTCTGCGGGACACATCGTGGCTTGCATCTCAGGTGCAGATCACTTTAGAGCTCCCTCACAGTCTCTGTGCTCAGTCAATGACCCAGAGTGATTGCCACAGCACACAATCATTGTGCAGTGCCAGGGGCCTGCAAGGGAGCACTTAAAGTGATCTGCACCCAAAAGAGGTGCAGAGCGCAACCCTCGCTTAAAAAGTAAAGGGAGGAGGGGAGGGGGTGCGCAAAGAGTCAGGCAAAATGATCTATTGATCTCACTGCCCTTTCAGAGAGCAGCCCCTTCACAAACAGAGTGCTGGCAATAGCACTGTTGAGTTATTAAGAAAGGTGGAGCTTGGAGCTCTGGCTGTTTATCAAGTGGTCTCCCTGTTCAACACTGCGTCCCCCTCACTTCTATCAGTGGCAGAACACTAAGTGTTCCCTTGTGGTCCCCGGCATTTCTCATTAACTCCGTGTGCCGCAGCCGGTGCTCTGAATCATTGATTGTCTGCGGAGACCGCAATGGAGCTCTTAACATGATCTGCACCAGATAAAGGTGCAGACTACAAAAAACTAGGTTAATTCTAGCATTTAATAAAAGGAAAAGCTGGTATAGGTAGGAAACACTCATGCTTTTCATAGCCTGTGAAGTCACCTGGAGGCCAGCTGGCATTGATTGATTTACTTCCAATTTTGCTTGAAGGTGGGGATTTGGCAGGTAACCAGCTCTCACTGGCTGGCCCACCATGCAATCCAACAGATTCCCCAGACATCATGTCAAACTGGTTGTAAGGAGAACCACCACGATTCTTTACAGGAGGGGGGATAGAGCCTGGAGACAAAAAGGAAATGATTAACATACTCATTAAATATTAATTTAAGATAATTCACATTAAAAAAGCACCCTAAGGGGGGCAGGGCCCGACCGCCATGCTGGACAGTCGCATGTATTGCTAGCTCTCTAGCTGAATATAACTCGTTTCTAGCCTAATTTACCTGGCTTATCGGCTTGGTGGCGATCCTGCATATTGCTAAAGAGACGGTGAATCTCTCACTGACTGAAAGCAGCCTGCTCTGGCCCAAGCACAGGGAGACTGCAGCTCCCAGGATTTACAGCCTAGGCCACGGCAGATGTACACACTTGGGAGGCGGCCGCTCCCCAGCACCCGATCGTGTACCAAGTCCTGCGCCCCCACCCTCTGGACCAGTGGGGCACCCACACTGGGCAAGACTGCTGCACAACCCAGAACCACGCTCCTAAAAGGCCCACCTGGAGGAAACTCCACTCACACTATCCACACCTGAAGGGAACGTCTCACCGTCGGGAACCTTGGCTGATCGGGTCCTCCTTCAAACCCCATGTGGGTGACTGGCGCATAAATCTACCAGGATTTTCTATCCACTCATTTTTAATTGGACACCCTCCTGTGTTTAATGTTTAACCCCTTAAGGACCAAACTTCTGGAATAAAAGGGAGTCATGACATGTCACACATGTCATGTGTCCTTAAGGGGTTAAAGGGACACTACAGTCACCAGAACTACAGCTTAATGTGGTTGTTCTGGTGAGTATAATAGTTCTCTTCAGGCATTTTCATGTAAACAATGCCTTTTGAGAGAACAGGCAGTGTTTACATTGCCCCTAGGGACACCTCTAAATGGCCACTCCTTAGATGGGCACTGGATGGGCTTCCTGGTTCAGGGCTGCACAGTAAGCAGCCCTGCCGTTCAGCGTCCCCACGCTCTGCATGGAGACACTGAATTTTCCTCATAGAAATGCATTGATTCAATGTATTTCTATGAGGAGGTCCTGATTGGCCAATGGCATTTGGCCCCGCCCCGTGCCGATTTTAGTCAATCCAATGCTTTTCCTGTGGGAGAGCATTGGATTGGTTATAAATCGGTCATTTTGATGATGTCACAAAGGGGGCGGGCCAGCTACAGCAGACCCTTGCAGCGCTGGAAATAAGGCGAGTTAAATACTTTTATAGGGAGGCCAAGCCAACTATATGGTGGGTCTAGCACTATAGGGTCAGGAATACAGGTTTGTGTTTCTGACCCTATGGTGATCCTTTAATGTTTATTTGATTTGCCTAGTATGTACCCCAAGCAGGCTTCAGTGATCTCTTATAATGTAGTACATATCTTAGTTGACAGCATAATTTAATTATTCTGTGCACTCACTACGTTTACTATATGTTCTGTGCATGAATATTTTCCACACGTGTATTTAACACTGGCTAACTCCCTGTCTAGTTAGTTGATCTCTTAACTCTTGCAACGTCTGCATCCTCTGAACTCAGAGTAAAGAATAAAGGACATATAGCATGTGTCAGATCCCCATATGAGACCTCCAATAGCAACTAAGCCTAGCCCATATACTCTGTTAAATTAAAATATATTTGTGTATCGCAGTCAGTTAATGACAAATTCGTACTTTCTTGATATCCACTTTAACAAAAATGTGCAGTGTCATCTAATGCTAACAACTGTATTCCTATGCTTCTTGAACAAGTTCGCAATATCTGTTGTGGCTTTGCAAACATACATGTCTAACCTATGCTCAACTAAAATTTCATTTTTTTTATTTTTTATAAAAAGCACCACATTGTCACTTTGCTGGAGCACACATTCAAATTAACTGCTATGAACAGGAAAAATAAATATCCAAAAGACTTGGGTTACTAGCTACAATTTGATATATGTGAAGAATTGCATTCCATATGTACATCCAACCAAGACAAAGTCTGCAAAAAAAATGCATTTAACAAAAGAAACTCATACCACATAAATCCCTTAAAATAGTGGGTATGTATGTACAACTTACTAAAGAAGTGCTCACCATTCTTCTGCAAGCTGGCATCTTGGGGCATGGATGAGGGCATTCCATCCATCATGGATGTCCACTGTTTGAAACGAGACTCTGCCCCAGCTTCCTTACCCACTATACCATAATCCATGCCGCTTGAGCCAAATCCTTAAAAAAGAAAATAAAAGTAAATTAAGCATTATAACGGATTCTTTAGTGACTGATAACTGCCCCAACACCTCACATAATGATTGATTATTAGATCAATTTAACATTAGATCAACGTATTCCACAATAAAAAAAATGGGCTATGCGGTCAAAATAATCAGATTTTTCCAAGTGAGTGTTGTGTTCCACAAATTATTGCTATACCCTGAAGTACAACCAGCAGTCTGGGTTTTTATCAATATCCCTTTGAAACAGACCTAGGTAAAGCCTACATCCAGGATGCGTGCAGTCACTACAGTACGAATGAGAAATTCGTACATTTACTTCTACTATATGTTCTTATCACCATTCTACAAAATGTAATTTTACTATGAACATGATAGAAAACATTTTTAATATTTACAGTGCACATAACACCACATTCACCTAAATTACTTACCAGAGCCATATCCAGGGATATGACCCTTGCCTTGCATATCTGGGAGTCCTACAGGATCTATGTGAGTCTTGGGTCCAGCAGGATGGGAAGGAGAATGCTTCATTCCTGGCTGCCTTTGCTGTTGCTGCTGCTGCTGAAGGGCACTTACCATTCGTGCCAGCTGCTGAGAAAAAGGCAAAGAAAATTGGCACGGACAGGCAACAAGTTACACAAAATAAGTTATTACAGTATAGTGGAGTGCATAAAAATGACTGTAGCGAGGGGGAGACAAAGAAGCATTCCGTGCCCACTGGATATTACATAAACAGGGCTTCTACGGGAAGAAAACAAAAGACTACTGGGAACATGAGTTTAAAATTTATGAGCCCTTCATTTTAATTGTATAAACAGATAATCAGTCATTTATTCTGTCAAATATATACATTCACATAAAAAAATAAAAACGTGCAAGCTTGGAAAGCATTGTATTAAAATAAATAATACTTAGAATGTAGAGCGCAGTAACTCAACATGCTGTAGAAATAAAGAAACTGAATAATCCCCTTAGTCAGAGAACATGAAAATAGTTGACTTTACAGCTCATCACTACAAATATCTCAGAGTTAAATATGATAGTAACCACCGCTTTTTTGTTGTACCATGATTTTGTATTCTGTCCATTTCAAGAGGAGTCTGTTGCACAATACCACTGGTTCCCAACTCAGTATTCTGGGCACAACAATAGTCAGGGATTAAGACATTTAAAATATGTTACTATGAAGATACTGATTTGTGTATTACCACTGCATTATACTTTGATAACCTAAAATAAGATGTCCAAAAGATAGCTTTTTTCATACCTTAGATTACTGAAACAAATAACTAAGTTCTAAGGAGCAGAAGAAGTTATCAGAGGGCTGTTTAAATATGTAGGGATATTTTACAAGGCTAATACATTTGTACATAAAATAGCACCGTGGTATTGACAAAACCATGTTTGCTCATTTGAATTCAAGATTGTTTTGTGAAACATCGAGAAGCAAACCCAGTTACGTGATTAAACTTGGAAACCATTTACATTGGGTTCTACTCAAGCAACCTGTGGTAAGGCAGACAGTGGCAATACCTGCTGCTCCTGTTGCTGCCTGACTGCTTGTGATATCTTCCTCTGGTTCTGAAGCAGCTGCTGCTGCTGCTGTTGCTGCTGCAGGAGAAGCTGGCATGCCTGGGGACAGAAAATGGTAATATTGAAGGATTATTATATTTTCCAACTGATACAAACAAAAGGGTTGACATCTCCAAGTCCTGTGTTTAAGCTTTATGCCACACAGTGAATGAAGCCTGCTAGTGGTGTCATATTTGTATAGGACTAAACCCCACTTGCAATTAGGGATCGACCGATTATCGGTCTAGCCGATATTCTGAATTTTCAGCAATATCGGTATTGGCCAATAAAGATACCGATATTGCAGACTAGGGCCACCATCAGTGTCCTGGGGGGCCCAGCACACGCTTACTTACCTTCCCAGCAGTTCCCTTAAGCTCCCCTGTTTAACTCTTGCGAGTCCTGTGGCAGTCAGAGCGTTGCCATGGTAATCCTTGGCACACAGGTAGTGAGAGTTAGACAGGGGAGCTGCTGGGAAGGGAAGTAAGAATGTTGCTGGCCCCCACCCCCCTCCCCCCCAGGACCGCCGTGGGCCCCCAGAGAATGCCATATCTCCCCTTCCTGGCCAGGTAAAATGCAGGGAGGGGTGTTTAAAAAAAAAAAAAAAAAAGTATATATTTTTTTCAAATTGCCCCCCGTGCTATATAAATAAAATAATAATTACATACCTACACACACACACACACACACACTGCATCCACTACACGCACACACATATTATTAAAAACATAAATTCTGACTGGCATGCATATTTTGAGCATTTACCTTAAAGGGACACTAGAGTCACTTAAGCTCAATGAAGTGGTCTAGGGGTGCCAGGTCCCCCAGGTTTTAACCTTTCAGATGTAAACATAGCAGTTTCAGAGAAACTGCCATGTTTACATTGCAGGGTTAATCCAGCCTCTAGTGGCTGTCTTCCTGACAGCTGCTAGAGGCGCTTCTACGACGCTGGATGCGAAAATCGGATTCAGCATGCAGAACGTCCATAGGAAAGCATTGAGAAATGCTTTCCTATGGACTGTTTGAATGTGCGCGCGGCTCTTGCCGCGCATGCGCATTCCGCTCCACTCTGGAGCCGACGGAGTAAGATGAGAGGTCACCAGCAACGAGTGAGCCCGGCGCTGGATTAAAGTAAGTAACTGAATGGGGTTTTAACACCTTCAGCGCCAAGGGAGGGGGGGATCTAAGGGTTTTCCTGACACTAAAGTGATCCTTTAATTAAAAAAAAAAAAAAAAAAAAAGATTTGCACATAAATAAATAAATAAACATGTTCAGTTAACAGTAAATTTGTGTAGATTTTTTTTTTTGTTAACTAGTAAATGTCCAGAATATCGGTAAATTATCGGTTATCGGCCTGAACGTTTACAGATTATCGATATCTGCTCTAAAAAAAAAATCTAAACAAAAAATTTAACATCGGTCGATCGCTACTTGCAATATAAGAATATCCTGATTTAATGCTTCAATAAATTGTGGGAGTTGTAGATGAAGTTGAGCAAAACTTACATTTAGAGGATACATACCAATTGGAACTGCTGGATTTGGGGGAGCTGGCTCAGCATCGCAATCTGCTGAGGAGAGAGTTGGGGTCCCATGTTGAACAACCCGGGGCTCATATTACTATTAGGGAACTGCTTCAGCATGGAGGCTGAGACCTGAAGAAAGAATTAGGGATTAAACACATCATTTTTCAAATTCCTATTAAAAATTATATTTGAAAATGTTTTGTAAAAGGAAGACAAACCAGCAGGTAAAAATGCATTCACAAAAGAAACAATACACCACAACAAGTATTACCTGGGGAGAAAGAAACTGGGGAGGCACTTGGGCCCGAAGGTTGGGAGAGGAGTTGAGCGATGGCACGGGGTTGTGCATGCCTCGCGATTGTGCACCGCTGTTCCCAAACAGACCATGATTGCCACCCTATGAAATAAAAAATAAATAAAAAAAAAACAGGAATTAAATTATGACGCCTAGACTTATATTAAAATAGCTACTTTCCAGTTTAAAAGGATGAAATTAGGCTCCAAATTAAAGAATTTCAAGGATGTTTTAAACATTAACATTGACACACTGTTATCATATGCTATTACCGTATATACTCGAGTATAAGCCGACCCGAATATAAGCCGAGGCCCCTAATTTTACCCCAAAAAACTGGGAAAACTTATTGACTCGAGTATAAGACTAGGGTGGGAAATGCAGCAGCTGCTGGTAAATTTCTAAATAAAATTAGATCCTTAAAAAATTATATTAATTGAATATTTATTTACAGTGTGTGTATATAATGAATGCAGTGTGTGTATATAATGAATGCAGTGTGTGTATGAGAATGCAGTGTGTGTGTATGAGAATACAGTGTGTGTATGAGAATGCAGTGTGTGTGTATGAGAATGCAGTGTGTGTGTATGAGAATGCAGTGTGTGTGTATGAGAATGCAGTGTGTGTGTATGAGAATGCAGTGTGTGTGTATGAGAATGCAGTGTGTGTGTATGAGAATGCAGTGTGTGTGTATGAGAATGCAGTGTGTGTATGAGTGCAGTGTGTATATGAATGCAGTGTGTGTGTATGAGAATGCTGTGTGTATGAGTGCAGTGTGTGTGTATGAAAATGTTGTGTGTATGAGTGCAGTGTGTGTGTATGAAAATGCTGTGTATGAGTGCAGTGTGTGTATGAGTGCAGTGTGTGTGTATGAATGCAGTGTGTGTGTATGAGTGCAGTGTGTGTGTATGAGTGCAGTGTGTGTGTATGAGTGCAGTGTGTGTGTATGAATGCAGTGTGTGTGTATGAGTGCAGTGTGTGTGTATGAGTGCAGTGTGTGTGTATGAGAATGCTGTGTATGAGTGCAGTGTGTGTATGAGTGCAGTGTGTGTGTGTATGAATGCAGTGTGTGTGTATGAATGCTGTGTGTGTGTATGAGAATGCTGTGTGTATGAGTGCAGTGTGTGTGTATGAATGCAGTGTGTGTGTATGAATGCAGTGTGTGTGTGTGTGTGAATGCAGTGTGTGTGTGTGTGTGAATGCAGTGTGTGTGTGTGTGTGTGTGTGTATGAGTGCAGTGTGTGTATGAATGCTGTGTGTATGAGTGCAGTGTGTGTATGAATGCTGTGTGTATGAGTGCAGTGTGTGTATGAATGCTGTGTGTATGAGTGCAGTGTGTGTATGAATGCTGTGTGTATGAGTGCAGTGTGTGTATGAGAATGCAGTGTGTGCATGAATGCAGTGTGTGTATGTGTGTGTGTAATGCAGAGTGTGATGCAGAGCCTTGGTGGGGGGTGGGCATTTTTATTTTTTAATTATTATTTTAATATTTTTTTTGTTTCATTACATTTTTTTATTATTATTATTTTTATTTTATTATTATTTTTTATTTTATTATTATTTTTATTTTATTATTTTTTTATTTGTATTTTTTTTATTATTATTAAGATACATACATTTTTTCGTCCCCCCTCCCTGCTTGCTAGCTGGCCAGGGAGGGGGGCTCTCCTTCCCTGGTGGTCCAGTGGATTGGCACTGTGTAGGAGGGGGCTGTGGGGGCTGCAGAGAGATGTTACTTACCTTTCCTGCAGCTCCTGTCAGCTCTCTCCTCCTCCGCCGGTCCGTTCAGCACCTCGGTCAGCTCCCAGTGTAAATCTCGCGAGAGCCGCGGCTCTCGCGAGATTTACACTGTGAGCTGACAGAAGAGCTGAACGGACCGGCGGAGGAGGAGAGAGCTGACAGGAGCTGCAGGAAAGGTAAGTAACATCTCTCTGCAGCCCCCACAGCCCCCAGTCTGTATTATGGCAATGCAAATTGCCATAATACAGACAATTGACTCGAGTATAAGCCGAGTTGGGGTTTTTCAGCACAAAAAATGTGCTGCAAAACTCGGCTTATACTCGAGTATATACGGTACTCTATTTCCTAAACTCCAGCCCTTGTAGCACACATCAGTGCTGGTTTATAGAATCTCCCAGCAATCATGATTATTCCACTCAAGCCAAAGTAGCAAGGTGATGAAAACATGCACTACTGTGTGCCTCAAGAACTGGTATTAAAACTACAACATGAATATACATCTGGAAACTAAAATCCTATTAGAGTAGATGATCATATTTAAAAAAAATAATTTAAAAAAATGCCAAAGTAGATTTTTCGGTCAAACAGTCAACTAAAACCTCATGGACACATTAACTCTTTATTACAGAATAAATACACATGGTATCAGTTATATAAACTCATTGATACCAACTACAATTCTATTAGTATATTTTGAAAGTTATTTTCCGGAGAGTTTATGCTCATTTACATGAGCTTCCTGGAACTCTGTTTAAAATTAAAATAAAAAGCATAAATTATAGAAGAACCAGGTTCTGGTGTTTGTTTTGACAGATCAACACACTTGAAATAGGTATGAGCAAATGGCATGATATGAATTCCAAGTATTTTTGGTAACCTTTAAAATATATTGTTAGGACCTAATTAGACACTATGAATATAGAAACTGGCTGTGTTTTGTTCAGGGTCTTACTTGTGTTTATATTTTTGAATGGTGAGGGTAGGTTGGTTTTTGGAATACAAAAAAATAAAAAACAATCTGTCCTAAAACCAAGTATAATAAACTCAACACAAGACAATGTTTGTTGCAATAATTGTTATTATCTCAGTCCAGCAAGGATTTAAACACGGATACTGCTGCCCTCACATGGTAAATGGAGGACACTACAACTCTTACTTGTCTAGCAGCGAAGGTTTGGGGGTTGAGACCCGAACCGATAGCCCCCAGGCCCATGGAGGGGATCGAGGAGCCGGAGGGAGATAGCTTGTAGCTGGGGGAGGGAGAAAAGGGAGAGCACGGAGCCTCGTCCCCAAGGCACCCGTCTTGATTGGAGAAAGGCAAAGTCAGCTAAAGCCAGCCAGTGGGTGTTGGTTAGTGAGGCAGCAGAATGCAAGAGGGAAAAGGAGAGACAGACACAGAGAAATAGTCTATTCAGTGTAAATTACAGATATGACAATAATTAAAGCTGGCTCAGGAATGCAACTTATGCATTAAAAACAATATTTGTTTATTATACTGATGAGTGACTATGAACGTCAACTGTCGTGACAGTACCTATACAGTATTGGGAGAGACACTATGACTCAAAGCAAAAACCCAGACATGGGGAACTTTCACACTAAACAAATTCTATAACAAGTCATACATAGAACACAGCAAAATGGACTGTGTGGCAAAATAAATATTCTAAATAACCAATGTTTTTAACTTGCTGACTTATATGCCAGTAAGGAAGTGATTAAGGCCATAAAAAGCAAGAAACCAAGGCACTGTAAAAGCAAGATTGTGTATCAATATTTTATAGATACCCTTGATAAAGGCAGCCAGGTGCTGCTGAAACATTGGGGGGTTATTTTGGATTCGTGTTTCTGCCCTATCAGGCTTGTGAGAACGTTGGTAAACTATTGCTGTTTATTGTTCAGTATTATTTATGTTTTTTGCCTGTTTTTGTATCACTTTATGTATTATTGTCATTTAATGGTTTGAACCCAGTATTGGTTTATTAAACCAGGTTGGATATTACCTGTGGTCTCTGGTGTGCATTCTCTTTCTTATTTGAATATATATATATATATATATATATATATATATATATATATATATATATATATATATATATATATATATATATATATATATATATATATATATAGAGAGAGAGAGAGAGAGAGAGATCTATATATATATATATATATATAGAGATCTATCTATCTATATATATATATACACACACACACACACACACACACACACACACGGCTGAATTTACCCTCCTTACTACCCCAAGGACATAGCATATGGAATGAGCAGTTTATGGTGTAGTTCGTATGTGTGCATGTGAATGAGGCCTGAATGTGAATAGGAGCAATAGTGTGCGTGTGTTGAGGGGAAGGACGGGGGGGGGGGGGGGGGGGGGAGGAGTAGGTGACAATGTGTGTGGGGGAGATATAGGTTGCAGGAACAACTGGGGCTTTAGTACTTTTGTACAGATTCACTTGTTGCACCAAAGGACAGTGATCACTAACATGTCACTCCAGATATTGCATCAAATGGAGTTGAGACAGTTGATGTGTCAAGTTTAGCCATCACAGCCCAACAAGAACATACAGTGTCCACTGACATTCATTCCCTCACTGTATACTGCACATGAATGAAAGGGATACATTGAATACAAAAGATCTCCTGCATGAGCTCCACATGGGTCACCATAACACCTGCCAGGCTGCTGCACCCCCCACCCCCCTCTGGGGTGCAGACCATTGTTGTAATAAATGGTTTCCTGCTGAAGTGTGTTTCGCAAAGGGAAATAGAACACTGGCATGAGAATGGGCTGGCCAATGAGGGAAATCCATGCCACCTATCTTCTGTCTGCCCACCATGGTGGCCTTATGAGAAATCCAGCTTTGGTTATAAAAAAAAAATAAAAAAAAAAACTTTAACAGGCTGGATAAAGCTTACAAACACACAAGCATACAGGTGACTAGAGAAAAGTATGCAGGAGACCCACAAAGTAGATCTTTCTAAACACCATCTTTCAGGATTGCGTGTAGAACCTCCCAAAAGAGTAAAAAAATCATCCCTAATCCAATACCACTGCAAACAGTTACAGTATATTGCTGCCAACATCCAAAATAATGGAAATGGAGTCGTAGAGCAATTGATTGGATGTGAAATTTTAGTTGTGGTTTAAAGGGGTGAATTATTTTTTTTTACTAGTCCATGGAGTGCAAAACATTATCACAATTAACAGACATGCCACTGAAAACATAATGAACTGAAAAAAAACCAACATACTGAAAACAGGAAGATGACCTATTTTAATGATTATAAAAAAAAACCACACAAACTTCAAATGCTTTACTAAAGCAATGCTATCAAACTGCCACCAACAATTTGTTATTGTAAAAAAAGTAGAGGTTTTAAATAAAATGTTTCTTTTAGGGCATTGAGAAACCATTTGAGTTCCGTCCCTTTTTTGTGAAGTACCCATATTAGTATGGTTAGATGCTGCCTTGATCCTACCTAGGCACAAGATAAAGCACTTTTATCATTCCCAAGTATACTTAAATGGTTTATCTTGACTGAACGGTTTAATTCACTGAACTCAGATATCATTGAGATTATTTTACCTCCATTATACTATTTCCTGAAACACCAATGACAAATTAATTTGCATGATGAGCCAACTGTAGGACTTGTTCAAAGTTTGTGTGTGCTTTGCAATACTGCTAAGAAGACGAGGTCAGCCTCTCAAGCTCCAAAAGAAGTGGGACCACTAAATATAGATAACCACGTTTTCAGTAAAGTAATTGTCCAAGGAATACAATAAAGAATCTTTAAAGCCTATTAAAACCTCAAATGTCAATATACATAATATATCAATTACCTTTCAATGAGCAAATGGGAGGCCTTGCCACAGAAAACAAAAAAATGAAATCAAAATATTCTGAAAACAGTCTTTGCTAGATTCCACAAACTCCTGGGGCTTGACCCCAAATGAAAAGATGATGACCCCTACACAAACAGACATGTAGTCATATGTCATGACATATTACTGTGTTTCTGTTACGTCCCCTCCTTTATTGCCATGAATAGCATGCTGCTGATGCTTTAAATTTTCTCACTGAAAGCATAGACTGAGACACACATATGCTGCACAACCAAGCATTCAAAGCAATCCAACCACGCTACCTATTAGAGGGGTGTGCAGAGAGATTCTGTTGCCTGTGCTCTCCCTACCGACAGTCACGCTGGGGCCACACTCCATCATGCTGGTGAGAACCGCCGGAACAGACCTCCGTCTCACACTGACTCCCTAGAAGGAAAGGGCCTCAGCTGGAGCAGGACTGGTCTGAATTACCACAGAGCCCTGACAGGTCTCTTTGATATACCTGGAAGCGGAACCCACCTGCAACACCTGGCAACCCAACCTCCAGAAGGGGCATCGGCTGATTCACCTGGCGCACCCAGAGACTCTTACCCATGCGGTCTGCCCCGGTACTTCCAATCCACGCAGAGAGTCACTGGAGCCCATCTCCCTTTACTAACAGCATCACTCCACATTGTGGGACTATCATCTACCTGTTGCTGGTACCGGCTAAATGAACCCCAAGCATTGCCTCATCTCCCATGTTTAGCCTAGCTACTTGACCACATTTTATACTCTGCTTGTTTGCCTCTTATTGCCCTAGGAAGCAGGGTCTGTTAAATCTTACCTATAAGGGTGGCGGTACACCATTAGTGGTGACTAACACATACCCAATGGTAACCCTCCTACTGCTGAGGGCGACATAAACATGAAGCTACCCCAGACACAAAGATCCCCTCATTATTATCCTGTACTTACACAGTCTATTATATCATCTTAGTTGCACTCACTACTTCTAACACATGTCTAGCACTCCATAACACGATGCAGCAGTAGACATAATGTTAAGCCTGTTTATATACTTCAAAAAATGTGCAACTTATCATGCCACTGTCAATCGTGTGTGTGTGTGTGTGTGTATAAATACATCTACTATACATCTACTATATATATATATATATATATATATATATATATATATATATATATATATATATACACATACACATATATACATACACACACACACACACACACAGTTCTGGCGTTTGATGCTAACCTGTACTTACCTGCACAACAAAAAAATAAAAAATAAATAAGATTTATTTTTAAATTTATAGTCTTTCAATTTTAACAAGACTCCTGTACTAAAATCTTCTAGTTGCTGCATTAAAGCCCACACCTATATAGAGCCTACCCACTTCTTTGTGATTTATTCTAATATGAATTGCTACTAATTTGATCATTTACCTTCTCAAAATAAGGCCCGCTGTCTGCGGCTCCCATCTCTTTGGAATTGGGCAGACGGAAGCTAGACCGGTCCTTCCGCATCATGTCATTGAAATCCCCGAGATTCACACCCCGTTTGTCTGCCTCAAACTTCTTTTCCGGAAGCCCACCTGCACAAGCAGTGAAAAGAATGGTTAGAATAGGTGATACATGGATGCTTTTAATGCAATATGGTGTTAAATAAAAATATAAATATTGGTACTTGCTCAGTGCATCCCACCATTTAAAAAAAACTATTTACAAAGCACTTACCAACAGGGTGGTCCATCTTACTAGCAGAGGGGTCATCCACTTGGCTCTGCAGACAGTAAAACAGAAAATGAGCAGTTAGAGATTCTATCCTAACGGTAAACCAGGGTCTGAATGCATGCATTATGGGGTTCCATCTTAATAAAACATTTGTATATGGTTTGCTCTCTCTTTAGTACCAAACACGATTCAATGATAAATAAGTCACCAGATTTAACTGAAATCTCATTCTAGTGATACAACTCAAGAGAAGGAAAAACACCACCATTTCGATCTTGCTATCAGTGGAAGCTGATCAATATTGGCTGATGTGCCAATATTACCTTATTAGTTTTTTTGCATTTTTCACACACAAACAAATATTAACACTAAATTTGGCCAGTGTTTGTGACCATTTGTTTGTGTGTGAAAAATTAAAAAAACTAATTTGAACGCCAGTTTTGGCCAGTGTTTGTGACTAAGTGGCTACTAAAAAAGACGGAACATACCCCATTTGCAATACCTTGGGTTGTCTACTATTGCAAATGGTATGCCATCATGGGGGTCATTTTCATTCCTGGGCTACCGTACGGTCTCAAAGGCAACATAACCAATCTGGCGAATTTCAATGTGAAAAAACTGAAACGCAAGCCTTGTAGTTGACTCGGTAACTATTGAAAACACCATAATACCTGTACATGAGGGGTACTGTTATACTCGGGAGACTTCACTAAACACAAATATTAGTGTTTCAATACAGTAAAACATATCACAACAATTATATCGTCCGTGTAAGTGCCATTTGTGTGTGAAATGCAAAAAATTTCACTTTCACTGACAATATCGTCGTTATAATACATTTTACTGTTTTGAAACACTAATATTTGTGTTCAGCAAAGTCTTCCGAGTAAAACAGTACCCCACCCCCCATGTCTTGAAGAGTTACAGGGTTAAATATAGTGTTAGCAAATTAAATTCCCTGGACTTTTGGCAGGTCCCGCAAATTGTACTTAATAAAATGACCTAATTATGAAAAATTATTACATAAATACACACGTAGAATTATACATATATATTTCATTCTACATGTATTTTAATATATATATATATTAATATAAAAAAACAGTTAAAACTAATTTACATATTTTGTAATTTTATTTTTTAACGTATTTACATATTTTAATTTTATATTATCTATATATATATATATATATAATGAAAATGACATATATTTAATCAATATTGTACGTGTACTTTGATAATTATATATATTAATATTAAAATACACTTAGACAGTGTATGTGTGTATATGTGTTTATATACTTAGATCATATATATAATAAATATATATATTATCTGAGTATAAATTTTATTTTCAACTGTATCTTTAACGTTTTTTTTTACTTTTTACAGGCAGCAGGGGGAGTACCTGTCATTACAGGCACTCCCCCTGCTGGCACTGCCTTGGACGGCTATGTCAGCCATGTGATCGCGAGGTCCTCGCGATCACATGGCCCAGGGGGGCCCTGGGCTCCTAGGTAAATCCCCATACCGCGATCGCCGGTGTGGGAGAGCCGGTTCCCTAAGGAAAGCATAGAACTCATTTTACTTATACAAATATTGCCTACCATACATATAATTATGTCCGTAACAAGGACAGTGTGTAAATTTCTCACCAGTTTCGTGGCACTAAGGATCTTTCTAGGTGTGTAACATTTGCTCTTTAAAGCTCTGAAACCTGTATAGCACACAGTGGTCAGAGGTCATTAGTGTAAACCATTCACATGTCGTTATGAATCATGTTTCCTGAACAACTCACAATTCTATACAACATTAATGAAGAAAAGCTTACCAGCAATCCCATGTTCGAGAACTGTTTGGACAATGGGTTTATCCAGGAATCATTGTTTCCCCCTTTCAAGGGACCCTAAATGGGAGTAAAAAATAAATAAATAAATAATTGAGAGAAGGTTCATAAATTGTTACCCTGAGTAAAGTATACAACATTTATCACAATAGAGAAACTTTAGCCAGTGTTCATTTTGGCAATGTAGGCTTCTCTGTATAGTTATAGGCATGGAAATTATAAAGCAAGCTTCAAATAGCATACTTCTCAAGCAACCAGTCGTTAACAATTGATTAAATTATTATTAAATAAATATTTAATAAATAAATATAAAAATAGCTAAATAAAATTTGCTAAAAGCAAAAGTTATAACTCTTCTGTTTCAAGCACACATATTACAAATATTTCTCGTTTTCCCATTCACTACTGCCTAACAGTATCATTAAGTATCCTAGTTGGGTAGCAGATTTTTTCAATAAACAGGGACTTGTATTGAAGTGAAAATAAAATTGCAGGGTTTAGGCTAAAGAAAAACAAGTTGTAACTACAGTGGAATTGGTGAATTTTTCCAAATAATCTATTTTGATCTAGCAAGCTTCTCCTCCCCGCCAATCAACTTGCAGACATTACATCATCATGCTGGCCCCATAATGCTACTGGGGTGGTCAATCTAATTGTCCTTGGGTCATGATATTTTAGGTGGGTCCAGGGGTCTTTAACAGTTCTCAAATGCACTACTAAATCTTTACTTGAGAGTTGATATGTACCATGCTACACTGTTTGGCCTGTTTTTCTGCCTATTGCATTTAAATTTCAAAAACCTCAGTTCACCGTCTTTCTCGCTACACCTATATCGTATACAACATAATATTGGTTTTATATTAATGAGAACCCTTGTGTAAGACTCAGTGGGGTGTGTGTTACAATGGCTGACAATTCACAGAGAAAATAGATTTATAAACTCAAATCCTCACCTTGATCTGTGGTTTCTTTCCTCCTTGGCCCCACCCTGCAGAATTGTGAGAGGAGCCACTTCCCTGAGATCCTGCACTGTTCCAGACGCCACCTTCCTCTTCTTCATCCCAGCTACCGTGACGATTCCCTGTCACTGGCCCTTCAGTTTCACCCCAGTTGTCTTGCATAGATTTTGTACCTAGGGAGGTGAAGTAAAAAAGTAGATCGTTTCAGTAAGCACAAAACTGCCATTGGTCGTGTGTTCCATCACATGACATGAAGATGGACGGTGTGTATGTACTGTAAAAAGATTATTAGCAAGAGATGGGCTGAAGTAAGCACACATCGTTTAAGGGTCCCACAAACACCAATGCTGATATCACTTTATTTTATTCTGAGCTCAGGCGTGAATTAAGGATGTAAGTACTCTACACCACAGAAATACAGTGATTGTTACATAAAAGTGACACCACTTGAAATAATAAGAACATAAAAATAAATAAGTTAAAGAATGTTTTAGCTAACAATCCAATTGGTGTGAATTAAAACAGTGGCCTTAACGTGGTAAACTAGTAAATTCTCTTAAGGATAAAATTTTAAAAATAATTTCCTTTCACCCCCAGCTCCAGCACTGTTCCTAGCGTACAGGTTATACAAATTACATATAGTCGGTGAATTTACAACTACTGTCCCACCCAGACACATGGCATGACTACCAATTTCTGTGTAATTACTACTACCTTAGCGACCGTAAGATCACTTGAAAAGGGCATTCATTAACTTGTGTCAGCCTGAAAAGTGTGCCTATTTATGGAAATGTTTCTGTAGTCAGAACTATGACTTGTAGCAATTTACAAATAAACTATGGAACTGTCTAAAGCAGGGGTAGTCAACCTTTTAATACCTACCGCCCACTTTTGTATCTTTGTTGATGGTAAATTTTCCTTACCGCCCACCAGTGCCACAGTACCTACCGGTAATTTTATAGCGCAAGTGCGATTTATTATATATATTTTTTAATAAGGAGGGTTATATTTTTTTTAAATATGTACATAAATCTATTTCTTTTTCCTATTTTCTATTCTATTTTTTTCTTTGTGTATGTGTGAAGGGTGCTGTGTGTGTGTGAGAGGTGCAGTGTATGTGAAGGGGCATTGAGTGTGTAAGGGGGACAGTGTGTATGTGAAGGGTGCAGTGTGTGTGTGTGTGTGTGTGTGAAGGGTGCTATATGTGCATGTGAAGGGTGCTGTGTGTGTGTTTGTGTGTGAGAGGGGGCTTTGTGTGTGAAGGGTGCTGTATGTGTGTGAGGGGGCAGTGTGTGTGTGTGTGTGTGTGTGTGTGAGGGAGGCAGTGTGTGGAGGGTGCTACGTGTGGGTGAGGAGGGCAGTATTTGTGAGGGGGTGCAGTGTGTGTATTAAAGGTGATGTGTGTGTGAGAGGTGCTGTGTGTGTATGTGTGTGAGGGAGCAGTCTGTGTGTAAAGGAGGATGTCTGTGTGTGTGTATGTGAAGGTTGCATAGGGTCTATGCTGTGTGTAGGTGGGTGAGATGTGAAAATCTATCTTAAAGGGACACTCCAGGCACCCAGACCACTTCAGCTCATTGGAGTGGTCTGGGTGCCAACTCCCACTACCCTTAACCCTGCAAGCGTAATTATTGCAGTTTTTTTAAAACTGCAATAATTACCTTGCAGGGTTAAGTCCTCCCCTAGTGGCTGTCTATTAGACAGCCACTAGAGGACACTTCCTGCTTCATAGCACAGGTTTTCTGTGCTAGAGCGTCGCTGGACGTCCTCACGCTGTGTGAGGACCTCCAGCGTCGCTCTATTCCCCATAGGGAAGCATTGAAATTCATTTTCAATGCTTTCCTATGGGGTGCGCTAATGCGCATGCGCGGCATTAGGTCTCCTCGGCCGGCGGGCGAGATCAGTCTCGCCCACCGGCCGACGTAACCAGAAGGAGGAGCGGCGGGGGAGGAGGAAGCAGCGACGTGGGACCTGTCGCTGCCCCTGGTAAGTGACTGAAGGGGTTTTCACCCCTTCAGCAACTGGGGATTGGGGGGTGGGAGGGAGAGGGACCCTCCAGTGCCAGGAAAACGGATTGTTTTCCTGGCACTGGAGTTTCCCTTTAATGTTTCACCCTTTTACCAGGGAGGGGGGACATAATGCTGCAACATCTGGTTGTCCAGTAGTTGCAAGTTCACTTTAGTCTGCAGCTCCTCTGGATGCAGGTTGACTCACCTGTCCTTCTACGAGCACAGCATTGTATCGGAGCATTGCCATGGTAACACGCGACAACGCTCCGACCAGCCTGCTCACGGGAACAACACAGAGCTTTCCAGGCCCGTTCCTCTTTCTGCTGGAAGTACGTGCCAGCGGGCCGTTGAGGGAGATCTTTGATCTCCCCACCAGCCCGAAAGGGCTTACAGCAAGGCTGGCTATGCATGAGTCGGAAAAGGGGATTGGAATGATCTCCCATGCTGTCCTTGGTCCACGGCCATCGTGGCCCACCAGGCGTTTTCTGCAGAACCCACCACCGCCCACTTGAAATCCCAAACCGCCCACTAGTGGGCAGTAGGGACCAGGTTGACTACCCATGGTCTAAAGCTTTACAAAACTAGAGAGGAATTTTGCCGAATTTGGATGCTCTGTAGCAATCTCCAAGTTATTACTATTATTGTAATTTATATAGAGCCAACTCATTCCACAGCACTTTACAATATTACAAAATGGGAAATTTAAAAAAAACAAGAGAATTACAAAATGTAACAGGAACTATAGGTTGATGAGGACCCCACTCAAAAGAACTTACAGTCTAAAGGTCAAATGCCATGAGCCGATATGGTCTGTCTAGGTCTCTGTGGATGCATGTCTATCAATCTATGGACATGTCTGTTGCATTTTTTTTCTACATACAGTGTACCACTCTCTGTCCTAACGAGAATGTGTTGGAAAGTAGTAGGAAAATAAACACGTTCTACAGCTGTTTTAGAATACTTTATACATTTTTTTTTTTAAATTGCGGTTTCTCTGGACCAAACAAATCTCATGTGCTGTCCTCAAAACATCAATGCAGCATCACAATTCACTACTTTGATACAGTGAAAACAAGGTATTTATTCACCGGAATAAAGCATGATATTTTCAGGTAACAACCATTCTGATAACCAACACAAACTGCGTGTGGAATGTCAATACTTTTCAATGGACCAACCAAGTACTTCTATTTAAAACGGCAGTTCACAGACCTCGCATTCCATGTGCACCAATCCTTAGCTCATAACTTCCAGTATCTACTAACCATTGGTAAGTGAATATTTAGCACCGACTAGTACACATTCACCCCTGGTGAGTATATGCTATAGACTCTCCAGGCTCACAGTGAAGAGTAACTTTGAAGGCCTAGCTATTAGCAGTTTACTTGAAATTTTAAGCACTGTAATTATATTGCCTACAAGTAACCATTGAACGCATAACACAGTAAACTGAATTGTTGGTTTTACATCCTTCTACAACTCACCAGCTTTCATGGCACTGGGAGCTACAGGTGGTGCATTACCCCATCCAGGGTTCGGGGGTCCACCTTCTTCTCCTTCCCCCCAACCTGTAGCTGGTTCAGTTGGCTCTCCCCATGCTGATGTTCCATTGTCAGCTGATGGACCTTTATTTTTGCTCCAAACTTAAAAAGGAAAATGCATGGAAAGATTTGATTAAATAGAGCATTTAAATTACAGAAATGCAATATTCCTTAAGAGACTAGACCTAAACCTGTTGTACTTACAGTATTTAATTGAGAATATTTAAGAAAAATTAAGAGAAATTGTAATAGAAATATAAAAATCAGAACCTCGTAAAGTGGCACTGTCATGCCGAACTTACCTTTCCTCAATCACTTCCTATTCTCTTCCTCTCTCGGGATCATTTCTTCCTATCTGATCTAGTTTTCTTTAAAACTACTACTTTGTTTTATATATTTTTCTATGCTTGACGAGCTTTGACCCAGGGGTGGAGCGTAGTCCCCTCCACTTCCTGTGGTCAAAGCAATTTTCCCACAATTCTCATCTCTTCTCTTGTGTTCTCGTGCTGTTTCATTCGGTGTTCGAACGCCAACGAAACTACCGAATTTCATCCTAACAGAATGACAACAGTTTGACAATTTGTGTTAGGACGCAATTCGGGACTTTTTGTTCGGATTGGAACTTCGTTCGAATGAATGAAATTCAGATCCTATTAGTGCCGCGGCTGCACCTTGCAATACTGTGGGAATTAGGGAGCTATCTACTAAAAGGCTGAAAGACCTTAAATTCAGGGCTGCCCAACAGGTAGATTCCCAGATGTTGTAGAACTACAACTCCCATGATGCTTTCCATTCCTTTAGGAATGCATTTAGAATGACAAAGCATCAAGGGAGTTGTAGTTCTACAACATCTGGGGATCTACCTGTTGGGCAGCCCTGCCTTAATTGGTCTTTCAGCCAAATTTACTAATACTAAGTAAAGATTACTCAGTATTGGTAATTAAGTTAGATTAAATCCCCCCCCCCTTTAATAAAGTGGCCCTTAGTGTGGCACTTGTAAAAATAATTAACTGGGGGGACATAGTGTCCTGCTTGAGCCCCCCCCAAACTTTAGTTTATTGGCCCCCACTGTAGGTGGGGGCCAATAAACTAAACAGGTGACCTAGTGTCCCCCCTTGGCACCCCCCTCATTTTAACATTGTAAGGGGACAATAAGTGCGTGGTGGGGGGGGGGGGGGCGCAGCGTGCGCGTATGTGTATGGTGGGTGCAGCATGCGTGCATGGGGGGGTGCAGTGTGTGCGTGTAAAAGGGGTACAGCGCGTGTGTGTATATAAAGGGGGTACAGCGCGTGTGTGTATATAAAGGGGGTACAGCGCGTGTGTGTATATAAAGGGGGTACAGCGCGTGTGTGTATATAAAGGGGGTACAGCGCGTGTGTGTATATAAAGGGGGTACAGCGCGTGTGTGTATATAAAGGGGGTACAGCGCGTGTGTGTATATAAAGGGGGTACAGCGCGCGTGTGTATATAAAGGGGGTACAGCGCGCGTGTGTATATAAAGGGGGTACAGCGCGCGTGTGTATATATAAAGGGGGTACAGCGCGCGTGTGTATATATATATATATATATAAAGGGGGTACAGCGCGTGTGTGTGTGTATATATATATATATATATATATAAAGGGGGTACAGCGCGCGCGTGTGTATATATAAAGGGGGTACAGCGCGCGCGTGTGTATATATAAAGGGGGTACAGCGCGCGCGCGTGTTTGTATATTTAAAGGGGGTACAGCGCGCGCGCGCGTGTATATATAAAGGGGGTACAGCGCGCGCGTGTGTGTGTATATATATAAAGGGGGTACAGCGCGCGCGCGCGTGTGTATATATATAAAGGGGGTACAGCGCGCGCGCGCGTGTGTATATATATATAAAGGGGGTACAGCGCGCGCGCGCGCGTGTGTATATATAAAGGGGGTACAGCGCGCGCGCGTATATATATAAAGGGGGTACAGCGCGCGCGCGTGTATATATATAAAGGGGGTACAGCGCGCGCCCGCGTGTATATATATAAAGGGGGTACAGCGCGCGCGCGCGTGTATATATATAAAGGGGGTACAGCGCGCGTGTATATAAAGGGGGTACAGCGCGCGCGCGTGTGTATATATATATAAAGGGGGTACAGCGCGCGCGCGTGTGTATATATATAAAGGGGGTACAGCGCGCGTGTGTATATATATAAAGGGGGTACAGCGCGCGCGTGTGTATATATATAAAGGGGGTACAGCGCGCGCGTGTGTATATATAAAGGGGGTACAGCGCGCGCGTGTGTATATATAAAGGGGGTACAGCGCGCGCGCGTGTATATATATAAAGGGGGTACAGCGCGCGTGTGTGCGTGTATGGGGGAGGCAGTAAGCGTGTATGGGGGAGGCAGTAAGCGTGTATGGGGGAGGCAGTAAGCGTGTATGGGGGAGGCAGTAAGCGTGTATGGGGGAGGCAGTAAGCGTGTATGGGGGAGGCAGTAAGCGTGTATGGGGGAGGCAGTAAGCGTGTATGGGGGAGGCAGTAAGCGTGTATGGGGGAGGCAGTAAGCGTGTATGGGGGAGGCAGTAAGCGTGTATGGGGGAGGCAGTAAGCGTGTATGGGGGAGGCAGTAAGCGTGTATGGGGGAGGCAGTAAGCGTGTATGGGGGAGGCAGTAAGCGTGTATGGGGGAGGCAGTAAGCGTGTATGGGGGAGGCAGTAAGCGTGTATGGGGGAGGCAGTAAGCGTGTATGGGGGAGGCAGTAAGCGTGTATGGGGGAGGCAGTATGCGTGTATGGGGGAGGCAGTAAGCGTGTATGGGGGAGGCAGTATGCGTGTATGGGGGAGGCAGTATGCGTGTATGGGGGAGGCAGTATGCGTGTATGGGGGAGGCAGTATGCGTGTATGGGGGAGGCAGTATGCGTGTATGGGGGAGGCAGTATGCGTGTATGGGGGAGGCAGTATGCGTGTATGGGGGAGGCAGTATGCGTGTATGGGGGAGGCAGCATGCGTGTATGGGGGAGGCAGCATGCGTGTATGGGGGAGGCAGCATGCGTGTATGGGGGAGGCAGCATGCGTGTATGGGGGAGGCAGCATGCGTGTATGGGGGAGGCAGCATGCGTGTATGGGGGAGGCAGCATGCGTGTATGGGGGAGGCAGTATGCGTGTAGGGGGAGGCAGTATGCGTGTAGGGGGAGGCAGTATGCGTGTAGGGGGAGGCAGTATGCGTGTAGGGGGAGGCAGTATGCGTGTAGGGGGAGGCAGTATGCGTGTAGGGGGAGGCAGTATGCGTGTAGGGGGAGGCAGTATGCGTGTAGGGGGAGGCAGTATGCGTGTAGGGGGAGGCAGTAAGCGTGTATGGGGGAGGCAGTAAGCGTGTATGGGGGAGGCAGTAAGCGTGTATGGGGGAGGCAGTAAGCGTGTATGGGGGAGGCAGTATGCGTGTATGGGGGAGGCAGTATGCGTGTATGGGGGAGGCAGTATGCGTGTATGGGGGAGGCAGTATGCGTGTATGGGGGAGGCAGTATGCGTGTATGGGGGAGGCAGTATGCGTGTATGGGGGAGGCAGTATGCGTGTATGGGGGAGGCAGCATGCGTGTATGGGGGAGGCAGCATGCGTGTATGGGGGAGGCAGTATGCGTGTATGGGGGAGGCAGTATGCGTGTATGGGGGAGGCAGTATGCGTGTATGGGGGAGGCAGTATGCGTGTATGGGGGAGGCAGTATGCGTGTATGGGGGAGGCAGTATGCGTGTATGGGGGAGGCAGTATGCGTGTAGGGGGAGGCAGTATGCGTGTAGGGGGAGGCAGTATGCGTGTAGGGGGAGGCAGTATGCGTGTAGGGGGAGGCAGTATGCGTGTAGGGGGAGGCAGTATGCGTGTAGGGGGAGGCAGTATGCGTGTAGGGGGAGGCAGTATGCGTGTAGGGGGAGGCAGTATGCGTGTAGGGGGAGGCAGTATGCGTGTAGGGGGAGGCAGTATGCGTGTAGGGGGAGGCAGTATGCGTGTAGGGGGAGGCAGTATGCGTGTAGGGGGAGGCAGTATGCGTGTAGGGGGAGGCAGTATGCGTGTAGGGGGAGGCAGTATGCGTGTAGGGGGAGGCAGTATGCGTGTAGGGGGAGGCAGTATGCGTGTAGGGGGAGGCAGTATGCGTGTAGGGGGAGGCAGTATGCGTGTAGGGGGAGGCAGTATGTGTGTAGGGGGAGGCAGTATGCGTGTAGGGGGAGGCAGTATGCGTGTAGGGGGAGGCAGTATGTGTGTATGGGGGGTGCAGTTAGTGACTGTGGTGGAGAGGGAAGCAGATCAAAGCAAATAACTAGTTTTTTTTTTTTTAAATAGTTAATTATTTTTATAAGTTAATACATTACACAGTAAGGGGCACTTTATTAAAACATTTATTTTTGTTTTATTTGTTCTTTTAACAGTGAGCAGCCACTGTTTAGTAGACATGCCCCTACTTGCGGTACAGCGAGTAGGGGCAGAATGGGGGAATTTTATCCTCCCTTAATTACTAATCTTAACTTCGTATTAATAAATCTGTCTGAAAGACCAATTTTGGTCTTTTAGCCTTTTAGTAGATAGCTCCCTAATACTGTGGGAATTAGGGAGCTATCTACTCGTGACATGAAAAGGATTGGAATTTCATTCACTCAAATGAAATTCCGATCCAAACAAAGTCACGAATTGCGTCCTAACACGAATGGACAAGCTGTTCGCATTCTGTTAGGATGAAATTCAGTAGTTTCGCCTGCGTTCGAATGCCGAATGAAACAGCACGAGAACACAGGAGGAGAGGTGAGAATTGTGGGGAAATTGCTTTGACCACAGGAAATGGAGGAGACTCCTCCCCTTGGTCAAAGCTGGGCAAGCGTAGTATAAATACATAAGACAAAGTAGTTCCTACTTTGTCTTATGTTTTAAAGAAAACTAGATCAGATAGGAAGAAATGAACAGATCCTGAGAGAGAAAGAGTAAGCGATTGGGGAAAGGTAAGTACGGCATGACAGTGCCGCTTTAAACTATATTTCTCTTTTAATAGAAACAAACGATTAAGAGTATACAGCACATATCCATTTAAAAAGACAGTGCAGGCAATAAAGGCAAAACAAAAAAAATAATATCCCCTCCTACCCCAAACAGAGATTGTTTTAATACACGTGGAACAAATAAGCAAAACCACCTCTGACTTTCAATATCTTCTATATATATTCTATCTTATCTAGGTACTCAGACTAGTTTAAAATACCCCTTTTTTCAAGCAATTTGAGCATCACACAAAACCCACTTACTCTGAGAAGCACTCCGAGTCCCCCAAATAAGCTATGGGATCAACTCAAAAATGCTGGACAAGGTCAAATTGGAAATTTAAAGGGTCACCATAGACACCAGAACCACTATGGTTTAATGCAGTGGTTCTGGTGTCTATAGTCTGTCCCCGCAGGGGTTTACATTGCTGCCTAGTAACATCTCTAGCAGTCAGAGAGCACTAGAGGTGCTTCAAAGTTCACTGCTTCACAGAGCGCAGCCCCTACTTTCAGCATCGCCATGCTCTGCATGAAGACGCTGAACGCTCCCCATAGAAATGCATTAATCCATGCACTGATAATCAAGGTGTATTTCAGTTCAGCTACTATCAAATATGATGAACTGTTATTTAAGATTGGAAACCACTCTTCTTGGCAAGACAAGAATGTTAAGCATTTAAAAAAATGTATGTTAAAGTGCTTTTTTGATTATTTTTGTGCCTAAAGTATGCCTTTCACACAACAGGCAACTTTAGCTTATTAAAGCAGTTTTGGTTTATAGATCATGGGCATGCAGTCTCCCTGCCATTAAGTAGTTAAAAGAATACTAACATGCATTCCCAACACTATATTAATGTATTACATGTTTAGGTACCTGTCCTCAACAGACAATGGAATTAAAATAGGAACCCAGACCACTTCAATTCATTGAAGTGGTCTGGGTGCAGTGTCCTTATTGCACTAAGTGCTGCAATGTAAAACATTGCAGTTCCAGAGAAACTACGTTTACATTGCAGCACTAAGTCTGCCTCCAGTGGCTGTCTAACAGACCGCCACTAGAGGCGCTTCCTGGCTGTTAGACTTTTGGTCTGGTAACGGATGCTGGACGTCTTCACTTTCTGCATGAGGACATCATGCGACAGCTATTTCCCCAAAGGAAAGCATTGATTGAATTCCTTACTATGGGGAGGGCCTAATGCGCACTCGCTGCACATGCGCACTCGCTGCACATGTGCATTAGCACCCCCCTTACTGAGTGACAGAGGAGGCGGAGTAGCAACCAAGCACCAAAGGACATCGGCACTGGGATCAAGTAAGTAAATAAAGTGTTTTTAACCGTTTATTTACAGCAGCGTGGGGGACGAGAGGCAGAGGAAGCTATAGTGCCAGGAATACAGCTTGTATACCTGGCACTATAGTATCCCTTTACTTTTCTTTCAGTGCCACACTGCTCTCTCTGCTGCCAGCTCAGCCTCTCTGGATGAGAGCAACAATCTTTATCTCAATCAGATCTTACAACCAGAGGCGGAACTACCAGCAGTGCAACCAGTGTGGCTGCACAGGGAATCGTGCGCTATGTGGACCCATTGAGTGGGTATAATCAGCCATTGCACTGCAGGGAGGAGGTGAGTGCCGGTCCCTTCCTCCCAGATGCACAGAGAGCCCGCAAAAGGAGAATAGGAGAGGAGGAGGCAGACACTCCGCTCCAGCCAGCCCTACACTCCGATTAGACCTAGTCAGTAGCAGGACCCCATAGAAGCCAACCTCTTGCAAATAAAAGGTACCGGTATGTTAACAGAAGGGTGGCTAAAAATACAAGAATTATGACATGGGCGTGTGTCTAAGTGTTTATGTATTATATGCATTTGTCTGTGTATTATATATATATATATATATATGTGTGTGTGTCTGAATGTGAGTCAGTGTGTCAATGTGTGTATGTGTATACGTGCTCACATCCCAGCAAACACTACATGCAAACACACCATTGCAATTAAACACAAACAAAATTCTCTACAGTCAAATGCTAAAATTATATACAAACATCTCTTCATTCAAACACCAATTCAACACACAAATGTACATCGAAATTTAAAAGCCAAAACTACAAATACACCATAAAGAAAGAAACAGGGAGGGGGGATAAAGAAACAGGGAGGGGGGGATAAAGAAACAGGGAGGGGGGATAAAGAAACAGGGAGGGGGGATAAAGAAACAGGGAGGGGGAATAAAGAAACAGGGAGGGAGGGGGGAATAAAGAAACAGGGAGGGAGGGGGGATAAAGAAACAGGGTGGGAGGGGGGATAAAGAAACAGGGTGGGAGGGGGGATAAAGAAACAGGGTGGGAGGGGGGATAAAGAAACAGGGTGGGAGGGGGGATAAAGAAACAGGGTGGGAGGGGGGATAAAGAAACAGGGAGGGGGGATAAAGAAACAGGGAGGGGGGATAAAGAAACAGGGAGGGAGGGGGGATAAAGAAACAGGGTGGGAGGGGGGATAAAGAAACAGGGTGGGAGGGGGGATAAAGAAACAGGGTGGGAGGGGGGATAAAGAAACAGGGTGGGAGGGGGGATAAAGAAACAGGGTGGGAGGGGGGATAAAGAAACAGGGTGGGAGGGGGGATAAAGAAACAGGGTGGGAGGGGGGATAAAGAAACAGGGTGGGAGGGGGGATAAAGAAACAGGGTGGGAGGGGGGATAAAGAAACAGGGTGGGAGGGGGGATAAAGAAACAGGGTGGGAGGGGGGATAAAGAAACAGGGTGGGAGGGGGGATAAAGAAACAGGGTGGGAGGGGGGATAAAGAAACAGGGTGGGAGGGGGGATAAAGAAACAGGGTGGGAGGGGGGATAAAGAAACAGGGTGGGAGGGGGGATAAAGAAACAGGGTGGGAGGGGGGATAAAGAAACAGGGTGGGAGGGGGGATAAAGAAACAGGGTGGGAGGGGGGATAAAGAAACAGGGTGGGAGGGGGGATAAAGAAACAGGGTGGGAGGGGGGATAAAGAAACAGGGTGGGAGGGGGGATAAAGAAACAGGGAGGGAGGAGAAAGAAACAGGGGAGGGGGGAGAAAGAAACAGGGAGGGAGGGGGGAGAAAGAAACAGGGAGGGAGGGGGGGGAGAAAGAAACAGGGAGGGAGGGGGGGAGAAAGAAACAGGGAGGGAGGGGGGGGAGAAAGAAACAGGGAGGGAGGGGGGGAGAAAGAAACAGGGAGGGAGGGGGGGAGAAAGAAACAGGGAGGGAGGGGGGGAGAAAGAAACAGGGAGGGAGGGGGGGAGAAAGAAACAGGGAGGGAGGGAGGGGGAGAAAGAAACAGGGAGGGAGGGAGGGGGAGAAAGAAACAGGGAGGGAGGGAGGGGGAGAAAGAAACAGGGAGGGAGGGGGGGAGAAAGAAACAGGGAAGGAGGGGGGGAGAAAGAAACGGAGGGGGGGGAGAAAGAAACAGGGAGGGGGGGGGAGAAAGAAACAGGGAGGGGGGGGAGAAAGAAACAGGGAGGGAGGGAGGGGGGATTAAGAAACAGGGAGGGAGGGAGGGGGGATTAAGAAACAGGGAGGGAGGGAGGGGGGATTAAGAAACAGGGAGGGAGGGAGGGGGGATTAAGAAACAGGGAGGGAGGGAGGGGGGATTAAGAAACAGGCAGGGAGGGAGGGGGGTGAGGATAAAGAAACAGGCAGGGAGGGAGGGAGGGGGGGATAAAGAAACAGGGGGGAGGGAGGGGGGGGATAAAGAAACAGGGGGGGAGGGAGGGGGGGGAGAAAGAAACGGAGGGGGGGAGAAAGAAATGGAGGGGGGGGAGAAAGAAACGGAGGGGGGGGAGAAAGAAACGGAGGGGGGGGAGAAAGAAACGGAGGGGGGGGAGAAAGAAACGGAGGGGGGGAGAAAAACAGGGAGGGGGGGAGAAAAACAGGGAGGGGGGAGAAAAACAGGGAGGGGGGAGAAAAACAGGGAGGGAGGGGGAGAAAAACAGGGAGGGAGAGAGGGGGGAGAAAAACAGGGAGGGAGGGGATAAGAAACAGGGAGGGAGGGAGGGGGGATAAAGAAACAGGGAGGGAGGGGGGATAAAGAAACAGGGAGGGAGGGGGGATAAAGAAACAGGGAGGGAGGAGGGGATAAAGAAACAGGGAGGGAGGAGGGGATAAAGAAACAGGGAGGGAGGGGTGAGAAAGAAACAGGGAGGGAGGGGGGGGAGAAAGAAACGGAGGGAGGGGGGGGAGAAAGAAACAGGGAGGGAGGGGGGGAGAAAGAAACAGGGAGGGAGGGGGGGAGAAAGAAACGGGGAGGGAGGGGGGGGAGAAAGAAACGGGGAGGGAGGGGGGGAGAAAGAAACAGGGAGGGAGGGGGGGAGAAAGAAACAGGGAGGGAGGGGGGGAGAAAGAAACAGGGAGGGAGGGGGGGAGAAAGAAACAGGGAGGGAGGGGGGGAGAAAGAAACAGGGAGGGAGGGGGGGAGAAAGAAACAGGGAGGGAGGGGGGGAGAAAGAAACAGGGAGGGAGGGGGGGGGAGAAAGAAACAGGGAGGGAGGGGGGGAGAAAGAAACAGGCAGGGAGGGAGGGAGGGGGGGTAAAGAAACAGGGAGGGAGGGGGTGAGAAAGAAACAGGCAGGGAGGGAGGGAGGGGGGGTAAAGAAACAGGGAGGGAGGGAGGGGGGGAAGAAAGAAACAGGGAGGGAGGGAGGGGGGGAGAAAAACAGGGAGGGAGGGAGAAAAACAGGGAGGGAGGGAGGGGGGGAGAAAAACAGGGAGGGGGGGAGAAAAACAGGGAGGGAGGGGGGGGGATAAAGAAACAGGGAGGGAGGGAGGGGGGGATAAAGAAACAGGGAGGGAGGGAGGGGGGATAAAGAAACAGGGAGGGAGGGAGGGGGGATAAAGAAACAGGGAGGGAGGGAGGGGGGATAAAGAAACAGGGAGGGAGGGAGGGGGGATAAAGAAACCGGGAGGGAGGGAGGGGGGATAAAGAAACCGGGAGGGAGGGAGGGGGGATAAAGAAACCGGGAGGGAGGGAGGAGGGGATAAAGAAACCGGGAGGGAGGGAGGAGGGGATAAAGAAACCGGGAGGGAGGGAGGGAGGAGGGGATAAAGAAACCGGGAGGGAGGGAGGGAGGAGGGGATAAAGAAACCGGGAGGGAGGGAGGGAGGAGGGGATAAAGAAACCGGGAGGGAGGGAGGGAGGAGGGGATAAAGAAACCGGGAGGGAGGGAGGGAGGAGGGGATAAAGAAACCGGGAGGGAGGGAGGGAGGAGGGGATAAAGAAACCGGGAGGGAGGGAGGGAGGAGGGGATAAAGAAACCGGGAGGGAGGGAGGGAGGAGGGGATAAAGAAACCGGGAGGGAGGGAGGGAGGAGGGGATAAAGAAACCGGGAGGGAGGGAGGGAGGAGGGGATAAAGAAACCGGGAGGGAGGGAGGGAGGAGGGGATAAAGAAACCGGGAGGGAGGGAGGGAGGAGGGGATAAAGAAACCGGGAGGGAGGGAGGAGGGGATAAAGAAACCGGGAGGGAGGGAGGAGGGGATAAAGAAACCGGGAGGGAGGGAGGAGGGGATAAAGAAACCGGGAGGGAGGGAGGAGGGGATAAAGAAACCGGGAGGGAGGGAGGAGGGGATAAAGAAACCGGGAGGGAGGGAGGAGGGGATAAAGAAACCGGGAGGGAGGGAGGAGGGGATAAAGAAACCGGGAGGGAGGGAGGAGGGGATAAAGAAACCGGGAGGGAGGGAGGAGGGGATAAAGAAACCGGGAGGGAGGGAGGAGGGGATAAAGAAACCGGGAGGGAGGGAGGAGGGGATAAAGAAACCGGGAGGGAGGAGGGGATAAAGAAACCGGGAGGGAGGAGGGGATAAAGAAACCGGGAGGGAGGAGGGGATAAAGAAACCGGGAGGGAGGAGGGGATAAAGAAACCGGGAGGGAGGAGGGGATAAAGAAACCGGGAGGGAGGAGGGGATAAAGAAACCGGGAGGGAGGAGGGGATAAAGAAACAGGGAGGAAGGGGGGGATAAAGAAACAGGGAGGGAGGAGGGGATAAAGAAACAGGGAGGGAGGGGGGATAAAGAAACAGGGAGGAAGGGGGGATAAAGAAACAGGGAGGGAGGGGGGATAAAGAAACAGGGAGGGGGGATAAAGAAACAGGGAGGGGGGGATAAAGAAACAGGGAGGGGGGGATAAAGAAACAGGGAGGGGGGATAAAGAAACAGGGAGGGGGGATAAAGAAACAGGGAGGGGGGATAAAGAAACAGGGAGGGGGGATAAAGAAACAGGGAGGGGGGATAAAGAAACAGGGAGGGGGGATAAAGAAACAGGGAGGGGGGATAAAGAAACAGGGAGGGGGGGATAAAGAAACAGGGAGGGAGGGGGATAAAGAAACAGGGAGGGAGGGGGGGATAAAGAAACAGGGTGGGAGGGGGGGATAAAGAAACAGGGTGGGAGGGGGGATAAAGAAACAGGGAGGGAGGGGGGAGAAAGACACCGGGAGGGAGGGGAGAAAGAAACAGGGAGGGGAGAAAGAAACAGGGAGGGAGGGGAGAAAGAAACAGGGAGGGAGGGGAGAAAGAAACAGGGAGGGAGGGGGGAGAAAGAAACACGGAGGGAGGGGGGAGAAAGAAACACGGAGGGAGGGGGGAGAAAGAAACACGGAGGGAGGGGGGAGAAAGAAACACGGAGGGAGGGGGGGAGAAAGAAACACGGAGGGAGGGGGGAGAAAGAAACACGGAGGGAGGGGGGAGAAAGAAACACGGAGGGAGGGGGGTGAGAAAGAAACAGGGAGGGAGGGAGGGGGGTGAGAAAGACAGGGAGGGAGGGGGAGAAAGAAACAGGGAGGGAGGGAGGGGGGATAAAGAAACAGAGAGGGAGGGAGGGGGGATAAAGAAACAGAGAGGGAGGGAGGGAGGGGGGATAAAGAAACAGAGAGGGAGGGAGGGAGGGGGGATAAAGAAACAGGGAGGGAGGGGGGATAAAGAAACAGGGAGGGAGGGAGGGGGGATAAAGAAACAGGGAGGGAGGGGGAATAAAAAAAACAGGGAGGGAGGGAGGGGGATAAAGAAACAGGGAGGGGGATAAAGAAACAGGGAGGGAGGGAGGGGGGATAAAGAAACAGGGAGGGAGGGAGGGGGGATAAAGAAACAGGGAGGGAGGGAGGGAGGGATAAAGAAACAGGGAGGGAGGGGGGATAAAGAAACAGGGAGAGAGGGGGATAAAGAAACAGGGAGGGAGGGGGGATAAAGAAACAGGGAGGGAGGGGGGATAAAGAAACAGGGAGGGAGGGGGGATAAAGAAACAGGGAGGGAGGGGGGATAAAGAAACAGGGAGGGAGGGGGGATAAAGAAACGGAGGGAGGGGGGATAAAGAAACAGGGAGGGGGGGGATAAAGAAACGGAGGGAGGGGGAGAAAGAAACGGAGGGAGGGGGAGAAAGAAACAGGGAGGGGGAGAAAGAAACAGGGAGGGGGAGAAAGAAACAGGGAGGGGGAGAAAGAAACAGGGAGGGGGGAGAAAGAAACAGGGAGGGGGGAGAAAGAAACAGGGAGGGAGGGGGTATAAAGAAACAGGGAGGGAGGGGGTATAAAGAAACAGGGAGGGAGGGGGGATAAAGAAACAGGGAGGGAGGGAGGGAGGGGGATAAAGAAACAGGGAGGGAGGGAGGGGGATAAAGAAACAGGGAGGGAGGGAGGGAGGGATAAAGAAACAGGGAGGGAGGGAGGGGGGATAAAGAAACAGGGAGGGAGGGGGGATAAAGAAACAGGGAGAGAGGGGGAATAAAGAAACAGGGAGGGAGGGGGGATAAAGAAACAGGGAGGGAGGGGGGATAAAGAAACAGGGAGGGAGGGGGGATAAAGAAACAGGGAGGGAGGGGGGATAAAGAAACAGGGAGGGAGGGGGGATAAAGAAACAGGGAGGGAGGGGGGATAAAGAAACAGGGAGGGAGGGGGGATAAAGAAACAGGGAGGGAGGGGGAGAAAGAAACAGGGAGGGAGGGGGAGAAAGAAACAGGGAGGGAGGGGGGAGAAAGAAACAGGGAGGGGGGAGAAAGAAACAGGGAGGGAGGGGGGAGAAAGAAACAGGGAGGGAGGGAGGGAGGGGGAGAAAGAAACAGGGAGGGTGGGAGGGGGGAGAAAGAAACCAGGAGGGTGGGAGGGAGGGAGGGAGAAAGAAACCAGGAGGGTGGGAGGGAGGGGGGAGAAAGAAACCAGGAGGGTGGGAGGGAGGGGGGGAGAAAGAAACAGGGAGGGTGGGAGGGAGGGGGGGAGAAAGAAACAGGGAGGGTGGGAGGGAGGGTGGAGAAAGAAACAGGGAGGGTGGGAGGGGGGAGAAAGAAACAGGGAGGGAGGGAGGGGGGGGAGAAAGAAACAGGGAGGGTGGGAGGGGGGAGAAAGAAACAGGGAGGGAGGGAGGGGGGGGAGAAAGAAACCGGGAGGGTGGGAGGGGGGAGAAAGAAACGGAGGGAGGGAGGGGGGGAGAAAGAAACGGAGGGAGGGAGGAGAAAGAAGGAGGGGGGGGAGAAAGAAACAGGGAGGGAGGGAGGGGGGGAGAAAGAAACAGGGAGGGAGGGAGAAAGAAACAGGGAGGGAGAAAGAAACAGGGAGGGAGAAAGAAACAGGGAGGGAGAAAGAAACAGGGAGGGAGGGGGGGAGAAAGAAACAGGGAGGGAGGGGGGGAGAAAGAAACAGGGAGGGAGGGGGGGAGAAAGAAACAGGGAGGGAGGGGGGGAGAAAGAAACAGGGAGGGAGGGGGGGAGAAAGAAACAGGGAGGGGGGGGAGAAAGAAGAAGGGGGAGAAAGAAACAGGGAGGGAAGGGGGAGAAAGAAACAGGGAGGGGGATAAAGAAACAGGGAGGGAGGGGGGGAGAAAGAAGGAGGGGGAAGAAGGAGGGGAGGGAGGGAGGGGGGGAGAAAGAAACAGGGAGGGAGGGAGGGGGGGAGAAAGAAACAGGGAGGGAGGGAGGGGGAGAAAGAAACAGGGAGGGAGGGAGGGGGGAGAAAGAAACAGGGAGGGAGGGGGGGGAGAAAGAAACAGGGAGGGAGGGGGGAGAAAGAACGGAGGGAGGGGGGAGAAAGAAACAGGGAGGGAGGGGGGTGAGAAAGACACAGGCAGGGAGGGAGGGACGGGGGAGAAAGAAACAGGGAGGGAGGGACGGGGGAGAAAGAAACAGGGAGGGAGGGAGGGGGAGAAAGAAACAGGGAGGGAGGGAGGGAGGGGGAGAAAGAAACAGGGAGGGAGGGAGGGAGGGGGAGAAAGAAACAGGGAGGGAGGGAGGGGGAGAAAGAAACAGGGAGGGAGGGAGGGGAGAAAGAAACAGGGAGGGAGGGAGGGGAGAAAGAAACAGGGAGGGAGGGAGGGAGGGGAGAAAGAAACAGGGGGGGGGAGAAAGAAACAGGGAGGGAGGGGGGAGAAAGAAACAGGGAGGGAGGGAGGGGGGGAGAAAGAAACAGGGAGGGAGGGAGGGGGGGAGAAAGAAACAGGGAGGGAGGGAGGGGGGGAGAAAGAAACAGGGAGGGAGGGAGGGGGGGAGAAAGAAACAGGGAGGGAGGGGGGGAGAAAGAAACAGGGAGGGAGGGGGAGAAAGAGAAAGAGTGACAAGGGAGGGAGGGGGAGAAAGAGTGACGAGGGAGAGAGATTGACATCCATCACACACTCACACAATCATGCCACCCTTACACACACAGAACACACAATGCACCCCGTGCACACACACACACACAATCACGCAATCCTTACACACACTCAATGCACCCCTTACAGACGCACACACTGCATCCCGTACATACACAGAATCACACCTTGCAGCCCTTACACACATCAGGACATCCCCTACACACTCCACCCCCTGTGAACAAACTCATTGGTGGAACGTGAAGGTGGACCCTGGGACCCAGACCTTGAGCTGTGTAAAGGGCCCCCAAAAAATGGAGCTGCTTCCCGTTCTCACAGAACATTGATTTTTGGGACCAGTTACAAACAGCCTCCAGAGAGCCTGTTCTACACCAGACCAGTGGAGCCAGACTGCATCATCATCCTCATCTGGTTGTAAGTAAGCAATCTAGCATATTATTCGTGGCACTAATCTCTAATTTACCTTACATTAAAGAAACACTATAGTCCCCAGAAGCACTGCAGCTTAATGTAGTGGTTCTGGTGTCTATAGCCTGTCCCTGCAGGCCTTTTAATGTAAACACTCCAGCACTGACGTTAGTTAACATGGCAGAAAAATAATTGGAAAGGGTTAGGGGGGCTACTAATAAGGATAGGGGGAGAGGGGTAGGTAGAAAAATAATTGGAAGGGTTTAGGGGGGCTACTAATATGGATGGGAGGAGGGGGGAGGTAGAAAAATTATTGGAAGCGGTTAGGGGAGTACTAATATGAATGGAAGAGGTAGGGTGGGTTCTAATATTCATGGAAGTGGTTAGGGGGTACTAATATGCATGGAAGGGGTAGGGGGTTAATATGCGTGGAAGGGGTAGGTGGGGTTCTTTTGTGCATGGAAGGGGTAGGGGGTGGTTCTAATATTCATGGGAAGGGTAGTTCTAATCAGGAGGATCCCGGCGCTGTATCCGGGTAAGTAAAACCCCTTCCTTGTAGTGACCCTTTAATGTTATTATTTAATCATTTATATAGCGACTGCAAATTCCGTAGCGCTGTACAATGGGATAAACAACTCCTAGTTTACAGAATAAGAATATACCCGGCGAGTAAAAATGCTATCCCCCCCAGATTTTTTTGGGTTCCTACGCCCATGTCTGTGTCCTTTTGCGAGCGTATATCTGAGCGCCCGTTTGCGTGTATGCCTGAGCGCCCGCGCCCGTTTGCGTGTATGCCTGAGCGCCCGCGCCCGTTTGCGTGTATGCCTGAGCGCCCGCGCCCGTTTGCGTGTATGCCTGAGCGCCCGTTTGCGTGTATGCCTGAGCGCCCGCGCCCGTTTGCGTGTATACCTGAGCGCCCGCGCCCGTTTGCGTGTATACCTGAGCGCCCGCGCCCGTTTGCGTGTATACCTGAGCGCCCGCGCCCGTTTGCGTGTATACCTGAGCGCCCGCGCCCGTTTGCGTGTATACCTGAGCGCCCGCGCCCGTTTGCGTGTATACCTGAGCGCCCGCGCCCGTTTGCGTGTATACCTGAGCGCCCGCGCCCGTTTGCGTGTATACCTGAGCGCCCGCGCCCATTTGCGTGTATACCTGAGCGCCCGCGCCCATTTGCGTGTATACCTGAGCGCCCGCGCCCGTTTGCGTGTATACCTGAGCGCCCGCGCCCGTTTGCGTGTATACCTGAGCGCCCGCGCCCGTTTGCGTGTATACCTGAGCGCCCGCGCCCGTTTGCGTGTATACCTGAGCGCCCGCGCCCGTTTGCGTGTATACCTGAGCGCCCGCGCCCGTTTGCGTGTATACCTGAGCGCCCTCGCCCGTTTGCGTGTATACCTGAGCGCCCGCGCCAGCTTGCGTGTATACCTGAGCGCCCGCGCCAGCTTGCGTGTATACCTGAGCGCCCCAGCTTGCGTGTATATCTGAGCGCGCCAGCTTGCGTGTATATCTGAGCGCGCCAGCTTGCGTGTATATCTGAGCGCGCCAGCTTGCGTGTATATCTGAGCGCGTCAGTTTGCGTGTATATCTGAGCGCGTCAGTTTGCGTGTATATCTGAGCGCGTCAGTTTGCGTGTATATCTGAGCGCGTCAGTTTGCGTGTACATCTGAGCGCGTCAGTTTGCGTGTACATCTGAGCGCGTCAGTTTGCGTGTACATCTGAGCGCGTCAGTTTGCGTGTACATCTGAGCGCGTCAGTTTGCGTGTACATCTGAGCGCGTCAGTTTGCGTGTACATCTGAGCGCGTCAGTTTGCGTGTACATCTGAGCGCATGTGCCAGTTTGCGTGTATATCTGAGCGCATGTGCCAGTTTGCGTGTATATCTGAGCGCATGTGCCAGTTTGCGTGTATATCTGAGCGCATGCGCCAGTTTGCGTGTATATCTGAGCGAATGCGCCAGTTTGCGTGTATATCTGAGCGAATGCGCCAGTTTGCGTGTATATCTGAGCGAATGTGTCAGTTTGCGTGTATATCTGAGCGAATGCGTCAGTTTGCGTGTATATCTGAGCGAATGCGTCAGTTTGCGTGTATATCTGAGCGAATGCGTCAGTTTGCGTGTATATCTGAGCGAATGTGTCAGTTTGCGTGTATATCTGAGCGAATGTGTCAGTTTGCGTGTATATCTGAGCGAATGCGTCAGTTTGCGTGTATATCTGAGCGAATGCATCAGTTTGCGTGTATATCTGAGCGAATGCGTCAGTTTGCGTGTATATCTGAGCGAATGCGTCAGTTTGCGTGTATATCTGAGCGAATGTGTCAGTTTGCGTGTATATCTGAGCGAATGTGTCAGTTTGCGTGTATATCTGAGCGAATGTGTCAGTTTGCGTGTATATCTGAGCGAATGTGTCAGTTTGCGTGTATATCTGAGCGAAAGTGTCAGTTTGCGTGTATATCTGAGCGAAAGTGTCAGTTTGCGTGTATATCTGAGCGAATGTGTCAGTTTGCGTGTATACCTGAGCGAATGTGTCAGTTTGCGTGTATATCTGAGCGAATGTGTCAGTTTGCGTGTATATCTGAGCGAATGTGTCAGTTTGCGTGTATATCTGAGCGAATGTGTCAGTTTGCGTGTATATCTGAGCGAATGTGTCAGTTTGCGTGTATATCTGAGCGAATGTGTCAGTTTGCGTGTATACGTCAGTTTGCGTCTATACCTGAGTGTATGTGTCAGAGTGTGTTTCAATGTGTGTATCATTATAGATCTGTGTATATGCCAGTGCGTGTATTTGTGTGTCAAGGTGTTCATACATCTTTGCAGGCTGTGTGTGTGTGTGTGTGTGTGTATGTGGAGAGGGGGGTGGGTTTGGGGGGGTCTCGCCATAGCTGGTTAAGTCACCTCCCGGAAATGCATTTTTTGCAAGTTGGGATGTCTGCAGTTTTACCAACCACATGTTTTGAAAGGTGGTAAGCCAGTACTGGAAAGAAAGCATGTAGATTATCTAAAACTGACTCTAATCTGAAGAATATGTTGTTTTGACTGGATTTCCTGTGTTTTCAAGCCAGAGCAGATACATCTAGAATTTAAATCCTACTTTGTGGCTGGAAAACACATTAGATAAAAGTATAACCGTGACAAACCCCAAGTTCCATAACTCATGTTTGTTTGACCTTCTTAAGATCTACAGTTCTATAAAATAAAATGCATTGCTAAGTAAAATAAACTCTCAAGCAATAAATCACAACATAGACTATAAACATTTACATTTTTCACCGTTTCTTGAAACTCGGCATTCTGTTTTAACGTTGAAACAATTGCACAGTATACAGGCTATGCTTGTAATTTATAAATTATAAGCAACTCCTCTACTATGACAAACAAGCTTTTTTTTCTGATGTGTTACTGATCATTAATATTTCATCTTGACATTGCAATAGCCAAAATTCTAGCAAATGCACAGATTGAAAGTTACGTATTTAACAATATAATATTTCTGATTTTCTTGGGCTATGTCTTGTCATCAGTTACACACTAAAAAATTTGTAATTTTTTTTTTTTTAATTGGAGGTCCAAAACAGCTGCTCACACAGCCTCTCCACCTTCAAGTGACGCTACTGCATGCAAGGAATGCATGCAACTCCCATTGTGGAGTCGCTGTACATGCACTGACTAGGAGGTTCATGTTAGGAGTAGAGAAAGAATAACTTTCAATAAGTATAGAATATTCTATGCACTTGGTGGCATTTTTCTATCACAACATGTAGACTGAATATATAATACAGTTATGTGAGTCAATCATCAGGACAAATTATGGATGATAGTTAAACAATTGTCTTCTCTGAAATGTACATCCATTAGAATACAGTTAGAAGCCAGTGGCCAGAAAGCTCATTAATTACAATCTTTACTTGTTACTCTTCACACCCAAGACCTTCAGGTTTTGGCTTCTCTGGCTAATTTCAGCTATTTTCTATTCTGTGATCTTTGTAATTTCCCAAAACTTTAAAGATTGAAACAAATATATATTAATGGTAATCAACAATTTTCTGAAACATTAAAAATAAAATGCATTTAAATATTTTTGTATTCTAACTTTACAAATGTAAATTTGATGTACATTTGTCTCCATTGAAAAAACTGTTCGTTATAAAGAAACTTTAAAACTAATTATGTAAGACTAAGCCATACCAACATATGCACTCTGTGAGATAAAGTGCCATACATACCTGATGGTGCAGCCTTGCTGGCTAAAGACCCCTGCATTCCCTGCTCCCGTGACATTTGCCCAGGATTCCCTTGCGCGTTTTTGTCCCACAGGCTGACGTTCTTGTAGTTGTAGTTGCTGGGATCACCCCAAGCAGCTGTTCCATCATCAATGTCCATTTTCCGACCAATTGATGGGGGGGATGGTTCTTCCCACCCACTTGGCTCCTCATCCTTGGGAACTGCAGGCTGGGGACCACCTTTCCAGCCTGGAGTGGGCTGTGGCCGTCCATTACCAGAGGGAGGTGGTGCTTGAGGGCCCCAAGAACCAGGAGATGCTGTGGCTGGTGTTGCTTCCTGCTGCTTATTCCATGGTGGTGGTGGGGGTCTAGCTGCCTCACCCCAACTTCCTCCTCCTTGGGGCCTTTTGTTCTCCTCCCAGCCACTTCGCTGAGCTGGGTTAGAGCTAGGTCCATTGCCCCAAGAACCAACATCATTATGTCCCGCCTCCCCCCAGCCAGAAGAGGATTTATTTCCTGAGCCATCCCAGCCCCCAGGTCCTTTGGGAGGCTCAATCTCCTCATTACCTCCTCCCCAGCCATTCTTTCCTGAAGACCACCCACTTCCAGAATTAGGCTGGCGAGTACTCCATCCTTGCTCTGCATTTGCACCATTGTCATTGTTCCACCCAGGCCCTGTCTTTTCCTCTTGTCGCACTCCAATTCCTCCCCCTCCCCCTCCCCCACCCCCACCTCCTCCTCCTCCTCCTCCTCCACCTCCACCACCACCACCACCGCCACCAGCACCACCACCCCAACCAGTTGGGCTATTTTTATAGTCATTCCAGCCAGTTGCTTTGGCATCCTTCCATTCTTGGGTAGAAGGGGCTGTGGTAGGGGGCTCTCCCCAGCCAGACTTACTTTGATTGCTTTGGCTGGGGGCATCGCCCCAACCCCCTGAGCTCTTGGCTTGAGATATGTTCTCCCAACCCTCAGTCCCACGGTCTGCTTTGCCCTCAGGTCGAGATATCACTTCCTCTGTCTCCCATGCAGCATCCTGCTTGATCTTTGTTTGACCCCAGCCAGTATTGGAGAGTACTCGAGGATCCAAGTCAGTCCGGTTCAGCAGTGTCTGCAGGACAACCTGACTGTCTGGGAGGGCAGATCTGTGTGAACGTCTATTGCAGGAGTTCAGACTGTCTCCACTTCCTCCAGCCTTGGGGTTGCTTCCAGTGCTTTGGCCCCCGGCCTCGCTTCCTGCAGAGCTGGGGGCCCGGCCCCAGCAGGCCGCTGATGGCGTGTTGCCCTGGTTCTCCGATAGCGAGTGACCCTTCTGATTGTCCCATGCTCCAGTGCTAGAATTTCCTTGACTTGAACCGCCCCATTCTACCACCTTTAAGTCCTCATGCCCAGCCTGTGACTTCCATTCTCCCTGAGACACTCCTCCTGCTCCCAATGTGTTCCCTTCACCCCACTTAATTTCGCTGGGGTCTGCCTGTTGGCCATAGCCCCAAGACCCATTACCACCACTTTTATTTTCCCAAGATTCCCCCCTTGACCCATTGGGCCTATGAGATGAAGACGCCTTCCTTGCATCCTCCCTCTCTCGTCCATTATTCCCGGAGTTGCCATGTCCACAGGTTGCATCTCCTGTAGCAGATAGACCCCTTGATGCCCCCCATGAGCCCACCCCCCCATTCTTTCTATCTCCAGTGCTTTGAGCAAGGGGGTCATTCCCCCGGCAGGTATCCCCTGACCCAAAGGCAGTTCCCTTGTTCTCAGGGGGGTTTGAAGTATTCGAGTTTGTAGAGTTAGTGTTTCCATTTTTTGGTCCGTCAGTGTGATGGGTTGTGGCCGGCTCCCTGCCTGAGGCGTTGAAACTGGCACCCGCATTTTCCATCTTTGACTGCTGCTCCCGAGAGGTCGGACCCGTGGGGCCAAGCTGTGCGCTGGAGAAGCTGCCATCTGGCTCCGGGTTCCCTTTCCTGCTGCCTTCCTGGACCAAGGCCGGCCAGGCCGACGGGTTGGTATTTGGGTTAAAGTTACTGAAACCAGAGGCAGGCCCAGTTCTCTCAGGCCCACCCACGCTCCTCCAGTTTCCCAGTCTATTGACACCCTCTGCAGCAGGGTTGGAAGACGGGACGGGCTTAGCCTTGGGGTCAGATTTCCACACCCCCTGGATACATTCGCTGCCAGGTTGCTGCTGTTGCTGGCCCTGGCCCCCCCTTCCTTTATGGTTAGTGGCAATTCCTTGAGGGGGTCCCTTCTCCAAGGCTGGGTTCGAGGCACTGTTGTTGTCTGTGGCGTTGTCGGAAGGGGGCTCTGCGTCCACGCCGGCTATGCAAGGCCACTCTTCCATGTCCGACCCGTCTACAATCACTTTGTCCCAGGCGTGGTGGGGAGTTGCGTTTGGGCCGCTGCTGGAGGGGGCTCCTGAGCCCCAAGTGGAATTTGCATAATTTGAAGTAGCAGCTGCCCCCGACAATGAATCTGTAATATTAAAGAATATATCAGTATGAGACTACAGAATAAAAACATTAAAACATTTTCTTAAGATATTAATCAGAGAAGTATCACCTAAACAAACATGAAAATAAACAAGCAAAACAAAAATAAACAGTGATTGTAGCCTATCTAGCTAGTCAAGATAAGGTCTGGATAGGAAGGTCAATTTAGAAAGAACTAAACTGGGGGGAGAGAGTTTGAGAAGAAAATAAAAATGCTTGCTCATCGATTGGTTTAGTAACAAAACTCAATGAATATAATGCAACAGGTTTTGTTAATAGACACTGGATACACTGGTTGATCTTCAGATGAAAGAATAGTAAGTAAATGTAAACAGAAATAGGACATCTTAAAACAGACTAAAATCAAATAATCTGAGCCTTCAAGGAAAAGTAATCATTATCATATATTTTTTTAGTTTCCTTTTTTTCCCCCCTCAGGATAAAAGCCACATTTGTGAACCTCCATAAGAGGCTACAGATGTCTGGACAGAAGCCCTGGACATTACAAGAGACTCCCCTTCAAGAGGCCTCAAGATGTGAAAGAGATTCTTACAGTCTGAAAAACTACTCCAGAACAACATGTACACGGCTAGCTCACAGCAAAAAGGAGGCATTGTGCTGCACAGCAGTCTGGCCACAGGCATAGAAGGGTACCCTACCATCAGTTAATTCATCTAGGGTTTTATGCTTCCTATACTATGACCTCACTCGAATAGCTGAAGAATAGGAGGTTAATTCTACCTTAGATGTTATTCACTAAAGTGAGAATTCAAGGTGAATTTGACGAGAATTTTAAATTTAAGGTCAAAACATCCTCTGTCTTTTAGCTCAGCTACTCTGGCCTTAAAATTCTCTTTGAATTCTCAATATAGTGAATAACTATTTATAGTGCATGATAAAATATCCTTTATAAAAATTATTATGGTGGACTTGTGCAGTTGTAGGAGGTCCCCTTCCACATCAGTAAGAGACTCCAGTCTCATCAATAAGTTAAAAAATATCCCATAAACTCTGCCCAGAACAGGTTTATGGGAAAAGTAGTTTACATTAGTGGTTTAGGGCACACTGAATGATTGGAACTACATTATAAATTGATAGCGGTCATATCGCAGCTATCGGTTTATAAACAGTGGACTATGCTGTGTTTTGCTAGTAGGAGAGCCATGAGCCACACATGTACAGTCCATTGCTGAGCACTCTCTGGCGTGGAGACAGCTTTCCCTCTTATATGTACACATTCACAAAAGGTATAAAACTGTTAAAAGGAAATTCAGACTGAAGGGTTTTTGATGGCCTGCCTTATATTTGCGCCAACGTATTATTTCACACAAATCAATGCCACTATACGCCACTCTCAGATATGAGATTAGATACAGGGACCTCGAAGCAACATGCACTATTGAAACGTGTTTATGGTGTTTAGATTGGCATATTAGATGTCAACCATATACTTATGACAAATCTCATTTTCTTATGAATATCACAAGATTATCTAGAATTGGATCACATTCTTTGGAGCACAGATAAACCAACAATCTCTCAATATGCAGGTTTACACATTTTAAAACATACAATACAATGTCCAACTACTGTTATTGCTATAAAAAAATAACTTTGAACTTCAACATTATTAATAAAAAAAAATACATAAAAACAATATGAATTACAGGGAAAAAAAGATTAATGCAAAAAAGTATAATCTAAAACAAAAATTAGGAATTCGAAAACCTGAGCAAGGGCAAAACATTAAAAAATGAATATACATCCTGGCATTTATGGTGGCAACCGCTAAATGGTTTAAAAAAAAAAAAAAAAACAACAAAACACATTTATTCCCTAAGGGCATCATTAGCTTTGTAGAATATAGATATTTATGCAAATATTTTTTAAACTCTTAGATCTCATCCAAGAATATTAACTAGGTGCGATGGTGAGGTTTCTAGTGCTTGTTAGATCCATGTATGGCAGCTGGTACTTCCCAAACCAGAGTTTCTTCTATCTGGCTGTATCTAGGTATGGGGCAGGGAAGCAGCACCCTCTGGGTGTCCTCAAACACGTATGGTGGTGAGTCAGTATGCAAAACATGAGGACAAAAAACAGAATATAGTGTAGTATATTCTATACCTGGTGAGGTAAAATAAGAAAAATGCCACTTACAATTTTCTGGAGCTACTGTTCTGCTCCAGGCGCACAGAACGGAGCAGTGAGACTGAAGGGGCATGATCTATACACCAAAACTTCTTCATTAAGATAAAGTTGTTTTGGGGACTATATAATATACAAAATTCTAAAATCGCTCCACATTGAATATTTAGCTCCTTGCATTTTGTGACCAGTAACTACCAACAATTAACAAAAATCCTGGACATTTACTTTGCAATCAGGACAAATAAATTAATTTATTTTGTATTTTTATTAAGCTGCACTAGTCATGTTATTGCCAAAAATGTGTTTTAATTTTTTTTTTTTTTTTTTAAATATAATAAATGAGAATTTGTATATGTATCAAATCAAAGCCCTATTTGTCCTTACAAAACAATATATATATATATATATATATATATATATATATATATATATATATATATATATATATATTAAACACTCCCATCACAATTTCATCTTAAAGGGACACTAAAGTCACCAGAACAACTGCAGCTTACTGAATTTGTTCTGGTGAGTAGAATCATTATCTTCAGGCTTTCTGCTGTAAACACTGTCTTTTCAGAGAAAACATAGAATGTGACGGCAGATGATAACCATTTGGCCCATCTAGTCTGCCCAATTTTATTATTTTAAATACTTTCATTAGAAAGTGGCCTTATCTTATAGTTAGGATAGCCTTATGCCTACCCCACGCATGCTCAAACTCCCTCGCTGGGTTGACCTCTACCACTTCAGCTGGAAGGCTAATCCATGCATCCACTACCCGCCTCTAAGTCAAGTAATACTTCCTGATATTTTTAAACCTTTGCCCCTCTAATTTAAGACCATGTCCTCTTGTTGTGGTAGTGTTTCTTATTTGAAATATAGTCTCCTCCTTTACGGTGTTGATTCCCTTTATGTATTTAAATGTTTCTATCATATCCCCCCTGTCTCGTCTTTCCTCCAAGCTATACATGTTAAGTTCCTTTCACCTTTCCTTGTAAGTTTTATCCAGCAATCCATGAACCAATTTAGTAGCCCTTCTCTGAACTCTCTTTAAGGTATCAATATCCTTCTGGAGATACGGTCTACAGTACTGCATACAGTCTCACCAATGTTCTGTACAATGGCATGCGCACTTCCCTCTTTCTACTGCTAATACCTCTTCCTATACAACCAAGCATTCTGCTAGCATTTCCTGCTGCTCTATTACATTGTCTGCCTACCTTTAACCCCTTAAGGACCAAACTTCTGGAATAAAAGGGAATCATGACATGTCACACATGTCATGTGTCCTTAAGGGGTTAAGTCAACAGAAATAATCACCCCTAAATCCCTTTCCACAGATGCTGAGGTTAGGACTCTATCAAATATTCTGTACTCTGCCCTTGGGTTTTTACGTCCAAGATGCATTATCTTGCACCTATCCACATTAAATGTCAGCTGCCACAACTGACCATTTTTCTAGTTTACCTAAATCATATGCCATTTGGCTTATCCCTCCTGGAACATCAACCCTGTTGCATATCTTAGTATTATCAGCAAAAACACATACCTTACCATCAAGACCTTCTGCAATATCACTAATAAAAATATTAAAGAGAATGGGTCCAAGTACAGATCCCTGAGGTACCCCACTGGTGACAAGCCCATGCTTCTAATATACTCCATTGACTACAACCCTCTGTTGCCTGTCCCTCAGCCACTGCCTTACCCATTCAACAATATTGGAATCCACACTTAAAGATTGCAGTTTATTGATAAGCCTTCTATGTACAACAGTGCTAAAAGCCTTACTGAAATCTAGGTAAGCAATGTCTACTGCACCACCCTGATCTATTATTTTAGTTACCCAATCAAAAATGCAGTGTTTACATTACAGCCTAGTGATAACTTCACTGGCCACTCCTCAGATGGCTGTTCTAGATCCTTCCGGGGTCATGGCTGCATAAAATGCATCCAAACATTCAGTGTCTCCTCCCTCTGCATGCAGACACTGAACTTTCCTCAGAGATTAATTGATTCGATTCATCTCTATGAGGAGATGCTGATTGGCCAGGGCTGTGTTTGAATTTTATGGCAAGACAGGAGGCTTCATATTTGCTTATCTTTCTTTACTGAAACTCCCAGCAGCAAAGAAACAGTTAACAGCAGTGTAAAAAAGTTTAACCAATCAGAGTGCATCACAGCAATATAAACTGTCATCAGGCTCCTCCCAATTCCTCTTTCTTTGCTGCTTAGCCTCCCAGGTGAGTCTATTCTAATTATACTCCTATTTATGCTCAATTTTTATATATATTTATATGAGTATATTGCTTTAATATTATATATATTTATTCATTTACTTATTCTAGTACTTTCTCAGCCTTTCTGTGCTTTTACACACTGCTTAGGTGACATGGGCTGACTCCCCAGTCAACCTATAAACACAATTGCCTCTCTTATTTTTTCTACCATACTTGTATTCTTATACTCTCTGTTTAACTGACACACTTTCCCCGCAGCGCCCGGCATTTTGCCGGTCCACTCCGCTCAGTTTTTTCCCTCACACACTTCGTGTGTTGCCTTGCGTCTCCATAGAGACGTTTCCCGCCCTTTTCTTTCCGCGGCCATTTCTATTTACCTTTTCCCGGGCTTCCTCTCAGCGCCATCTTGCGGAAATTTTATGCGCGGCGGTTCACTCGCATTTCAGCTCCCTCTGCAGAACAACGACCCAGCTGTTCGGTAAGTACTTTTTATCCCTTAAAGCCCCAGACCTTTTTATTTTAAATCATTAAGGATACATACTCAAAATTTCCCCTTTTCTTGACAGGTTTTTTCAACTTAAAAAAATCCTTGCTTGATACTGAGGGTGACCCCCTCAAGCCTTTATTCAGAGGGTGACCCCCTCTAGCCTTTCTTCAAGGGTGACCCCCTTTTTTTCTGCCTCTATACAGGGTAATCCCTATTTGATGACACAGGCACATACCTGTTATTTGATTTTGGACATTTCATTGTCCTTCCTCTCTGGGTGAACCCCATTGATGTATTGTGGATGAACCCCACTGTTACAAAAATTACTTTTCTGTATAAGTCCACCGCCTCATTGTGATTAGTTTGTCTGCATACCAAAATTAAAAATAATTAAAAATAATAAAAAAAAAAAAATAAAAAAATAAAAAAAATTTAAACTATATATATATATTGTATATTATATTATTCTCTTTGTGGTGACCCCACTGTTATTGACATTATGTCTGATGTGCCAGAACCAGCAGTTTCTGCCGAACTTAAGGCTTGGCTATTCAATGCCATCACTGAATCCATTCCTAAAGCTTTAGCGGCTTTCAGCGAGCAGACAATACCAGCCCCTACGGCGGCCATTACCCAACTCTCAGATTCCGAAGATTCTCACACTTCGGAACATGAAGGAGCCCCTCGCAAACGCCCTTGGAAGGGCGATAGCGCCACCGCCGGTAAAGGCAAAGCGCCCGCTAAACACCCTAAAGTGCCCTATTCAAAACCCAAACATGATAAATTTGACGCATTTGAGGGTTCTACCTCTGATTTTAACCTCCAAGTATTAGACGAATACTACGCAGAACACTCTGATACTGAGGCTCCGCCTCATAAGACATTCCGAGACCTTTACCCATCCGATTCTGCAACTAATGAACCCCTCATACCTCTAGAGGAACTCCAATCGGAGTCTGACCCCATAGATACCTTATTTGACACCTCTGGACGCCCTCTATTTGACCCCAGGTGCATTAAGCACCCTAGATCGGCCGAATGGACACCCCCAGACCACATTGCCAAATACTGTAGAATGTGGCTCCGTCGGCCTTTAGAAAAAGAGGTGAGAGCCAAATTAAGGGCTGAATGCCCACGCCCCACCATCCCAGACAAGGTGGCCAATACACCAGAATTCGACCCCTTCCTTGTGACCTTTCTAACCAAGTCAGGGAAAGACCCCCGTAAGGGTCTAGAACAGGGTCTTAAAACTGCTCAAGACAAGTTGATGGATGTGGCGGGCCCGCTCACACAAATCTTCATTATTGCAGACGAGGCTTTATCAGGTGGCACATTTGACGCACATATGGTGCGAGAGTGGGCACAAAGGGCCTTATGCCTTTTAGGCAATGCCAATGTGGCAATATCAACAGAGCGGCGGAAAGCCGTCCTTTATAAAATTGATGCTAAACTTGCCGAACTAGGCACCAAAGAACTTGGTCCAGAAGCTCAAGGCATGTTATTTGGAGACAAGTTCATAAAAGAACTAAGTAAACACGTCTCTGTTTTTACAACACTGACAAAGGCACAATCCTCTATTCGCAAGGTATTTCGCTCTCAGCGTTTTCTGGAAGAGCTGGTCGCTATAGAGGCCGAGCGACTGGCAGAGCCGCCTTCACAGGCTACAGGCCTCGACCTTCAGACACCTGGAATTCGGGCAATACCCGATTCCAACACAGACAATTTTTTCCCTCTCGTGGAACAATCCGAGGACGTGGATCCGCTTCCCTACGCGGTCGCTCTGCTACAGGTAATGGACCTTCCTTATTCTCTTATTCCTATTGCAGGCCGGTTAACCCTTTTTTCCCAACAGTGGTCTCAACTAACTCAGGATCCTTGGATCCTTCAAACGGTGTCCGGGTTCCACCTGGATTTTTCAGTCGAACCAATTCAAAATTCCCTTCCTACCCCAATAAAAATGTCTTTGCTAGACGAGTCGACTCTACGGAGCGAACTCAACGATCTATGCACCAAAGGTGCGATCGAACGAGTTGTGGGCCCACAGGTCTTCGTAAGCAACATGTTTCTGGTAAAGAAAAAATCAGGGGGTCTACGACCAGTCATCAACCTGAAAGATCTGAACAATTTCATCGTATACCGTCACTTCAAAATGGAAGGGATCCATTTATTGAGAGACCTACTCTCCGAGGGAGATTGGTTCTCTCGCTTCGACCTAAAGGATGCATACCTCACGGTGCCGGTAACACCAGCACACCGCTGCCTCCTTCAGTTTCGTTGGGAACAGACACTATGGCAGTTCACCTGCCTCCCCTTCGGCCTATCTTCCGCACCCTGGTGCTTTACCAAACTAATGAAACCAGTGATGGCCTTACTGCGGTCCCAAGGAATCCGCTCCATAATCTATCTGGACGATATCCTTCTCATGGCACAGGACCAGGAAACCCTCCTCCATCATACAAACATGACCTCCGCCCTATTGCAGAATCTTGGCTTCGTGATCAATCACCAGAAATCATCTCTAACACCGTCCCAGACGATACAATTCCTGGGATTCCAGATAGACTCCGTTCAAGCAGTCCTTCAACTTCCGGCACCCAGAATAAAATCCATAAAAAGAGACATTCGGAAGTTACTGATATCACCACACCTTCGCCTACGGGATCTAGCCCGCACCATCGGCTTGCTCTCCGCCTCAATACAGGCTATATTCCCTGCCCCACTGCACTACCGGGCACTGCAACGATTAAAGACCCAATACCTACACCAGTCGACATCTTACGACCAACAGATCACACTCACGGACGAGGCCCGGCTCGAGCTCCATTGGTGGCTACAACATATGGATGCCTGGAATGGAAGAGCCATTTTCGGATCCCAACCAGACTTCATCCTGGAATCAGATGCAAGTTTGCTCGGATGGGGCGCAACCTGCTCGGAAACCTCTACAGGAGGACTCTGGTCCCACTCAGAACGCGCACTTCACATCAACTGCCTCGAACTGATTGCAGGCTCATTTGCAATCCGCAGCTTCGCCAAAGATGCCTACAACTGTTCAGTTGTGCTGAAAATGGACAACGTGTCCGCAGTCCGCTACGTGAATCATCTAGGAGGTTCCAAATCAAAGATGCTCTCAGACCTGACCAAGGAATTATATCAGTTCTGCCTAGACAGGAATATCTCCCTGCGAGCGGAATATCTGCCGGGAACAGACAACCTCGTCGCAGACTGGTTCTCCCGCCACTGGAGGGACTCCAGCGATTGGCAACTGAATCCACAAATATTTCAGCATCTCCAGATTTGCCGGGGACCATTCAACCTGGACCTCTTTGCATCTCGCCTCAACAGGCAGACGGACGCTTTTTACAGCTGGTTACCGGACCCAGCGTGCCTTGCAGTCGATGCCTTCCTACAGAAGTGGCCGATGTCAGGGGCATATGCGTTCCCTCCATTCTCCATGATTCCACGCACGCTACAACTTCTCAGAACTGAAGGTGTCAAGATAACTCTAGTGACCCCGCTATGGCGGGCCCAACCATGGTACCCTTACCTACTGGAAATGTCAGTGGACTTTCCCCTGCTACTACCCTGCACCCACGACCTCCTCAGAGACTCGATAGGCAACTTTCACCCATTGGCGATCCAAGACCATCTCCAACTAGTGGCTTGGACCATTTCAGGGGATCGTGGAATGTCTCAGGCCTTTCGACAACTGCTCAGGGACTCCTTTGGGACTCATGGGCCCCAGGAACCAGACGCTCTTACATCTCTGCATGGCGCCTATGGAGTTGCTGGTGCTTGGAAAGGAACCTTGATCCCTTTTCAACACCTATAATTAATATTATTAACTTCCTGTCGTCTTTATTCGACCAGGGTAAATCCTACCGGACCATTAACGTGTTTCGGTCTGCTATTTCTGCAGCGCACGTTCCTATAGAAGGCTCTTCGGTGGGCAAACACCCGTCTGTCTGCAGACTTTTGCGGGGCATCCGCATCGCTAGACCCCCGAATCCCAAATATAATCAATTCTGGGACGTTGCCGTCATGCTCACGTTCTTGGAAGCTTGGCCGGACAACGAAGCGCTTTCCCTACGCCAATTATCAGCCAAATTAGCTCTCCTCCTCTGCTTGGTCTCCTTCCGAAGAGTTTCCGACATCAGGGCTTTCGACTTTCACGCCCTCGATTTCACACCAGAGGGGGTACACTTTCACATCACTAGACGCACTAAGACCAACTCATCTACCGTGAGCTACCCTTACTTCTCGGAGAGACCACTCCTATGCATAGCCCGGTGCATAAGACACTATATCGCTCGCACTACCCTTCTCAGAGCACCTACCGGGCCCCTCCTGGTATCCTATGTACGGCCTCACAAACCAGTTTCGTGCCCTACCATGGCACGCTGGATCAAATGGCTCCTAGCCCTGGCTGGCATTGATGCATCTTTCGGGGCTCACTCGGTTAGAGGCGCAGCCGCCTCTTCAGCACTCTTAGCTGGAGGTTCCTTAGCGGAAATTCTATCCTCCGCTGATTGGTCTAGAGAATCCACCTTCCGTACCTTTTATTTTAGACACTCTCCTCACGTTTCTCTGTCCTTACTATCTGTGCGTTAAAATAGCAAATATGAAGCCTCCTGTCTTGCCATAAAATTCGGGATTATTCTAGCTCCTAGTGACCGAATAATCTAAATTTTATTAAAGACAGGAGGCGAATATTTTCCCACCCTAGTTTTCTCTTCCCACCCTTCTAGGTAAGTATCCTGTACTACCTCCAATTTCTAACTATGACTTACATCCTCTCTTTCGCTAACCTAGACTCATTAGGTCGTTATTATTATAACCCGTTTTTTATATTATATTTAGTTCATTAAATTCTAGATGGTCATTTACTGTTATACCACTCTGTTATTACCATAGTTAGAGCTTGCACTAAATTGGAAGTCAGTTCACTGCATTTATTTGGTTTTCTTTTGCCAAAGAGACCATACTTTCACGATATTTCTCCTTCCTCCTAGTGTGAAGATCGTTTGCCTTCTGCCTTGACTCTACCTGCGGGTTGATCACTACCTTCATCCTTAAAGATACCTTCACCGTTACCTGTTCATCGTTTTAATGACTACTTTTACATGGTTGACTCTACAGCTGATCGGCTACATCAAGAAAGAGGAATTGGGAGGAGCCTGATGACAGTTTATATTGCTGTGATGCACTCTGATTGGTTAAACTTTTTTACACTGCTGTTAACTGTTTCTTTGCTGCTGGGAGTTTCAGTAAAGAAAGATAAGCAAATATTCGCCTCCTGTCTTTAATAAAATTTAGATTATTCGGTCACTAGGAGCTAGAATAATCCCGAATTGTGCTGGCTCTGCCCCTGATCTGCCTCCTTGTCACTCTCAGCCAATCCTATGGAGAAGCACTGTGATTGGATCAGGCCACCACGTCTGATGATGTCAGCAGATAGCTTGCCATTCTGAGGCAAACAGCATGTAGAGCTACAGCTTCAGGCTTGAATACAAGTAAGATTTTGCTATATTTAGGGAGGCATGAGGGGCCTAGATGGTGGTTTTAACACTATAGTGTCAGGAATACATGTGTGTTCCTGACCCTATAGTGTTCCTTTAACTTTAGATGTTAAACGGTCTTTAAATGGTTTAACTCCAAAATTGGTCCCACAATCTCCTCCTTCTCAGTTCCCATCTCAAGCCAGCTTCCACTACAGGAAGATTTGCCTTGATGGCATCACTATCAGCCTATCACTGGCTGCACATGGCAAGTAATCGTACACACAGGAGATAAGACTGTCAGGCACTCAAGTCCTCATAACTTTACTGAGATTAAAGTGGTTATGGTGGTGGGAGTGTTCAGATAATTCTCCTGAGCCAAACCATGCAGTGCAGAGCTAGTGCACTGGCTAAGAACATCAGCCGATAGCTTTACAGTTAATGAACTAAGTTAGCTCAGTGAAGAGAGCTTCCCCACTAACTGAGCAGTGACATTTGGTGCATCCCAGGTAAGGAGGCAAACTGTTTTAATGATTTAAACAGTTTTAGAGCAGAGGTGCAAAGGCTATATTCTTCTATACAATCTTCTTAAAAAGGAGCGAGATGCACATGCAAGAGGGATAATCACAGCAACTACAGTGTGTGTTGTGGCTGCTTGAAGGGAGAGCAGAATAACCTTCATTAGGAGTGGTCATCTAGCCTCATCTGGCATTCAATAGTCACAGCTTTCCAGGTCATTCGCAGAGTTCTCCATGCATAAGACTGACTGACAGGAACTGTGAGGAAGCCATCGTCAAATGGGATTATTATAAAACCTATACTTTTGCTAGCGCAATGTATAGTTATTTTAGGCCCTTTACAGTAACAAACCTGTGGGTACCATAACCGGTACACTTTAAATCATACATTTCAAAGCTATTATGAACATATTTCTCATGTATTCATAAATGGGGTTTGTCAAGGAGACAGTGGGAAATATCATTATTGGACCAGATCTTCCAGTGCATCTCCCTCTATTTAACAATTCAAGATACGTAGAGTAAGTGGAACAACTCTCCAGGTTCATCTGTCGAACACTTATAATGCAATAGAATTCAATTAAAAAACAGAACAAATTTTGCCTGCAATAACTACTAAAATTTGCTTTTTTTCATGCAGGGTGAATTTTTTTTTTTAAATGTGAACTAATCTTTGGCACAGTGCTGTTAAATCTTTCTTTGATTTAAAAAAAAAAAAAAAGTATTTACACAAATAAAAAACAAAACAAAAAGGCACAGGCATTACAGTAACACTAAACATTATAACCATTACCACAGCTTATTCTATAGGTCAGGGGTAGGCAACCTATGGCACGTGTGCCATGCATGGCACTCAAGACTGTTAGAGCCAAACAGACTCTGGCCTATCATGAGTCCCAGTGGAGCTTCAGATATCTGCTAGTGCAACCTGAGCTGTTACTACAGGTGGTGAGGGACAATCCTCAATTTATGCATTGTAGCACGTAGAGGAAGTGATCTCAGATAACTTCCTGCTAGCAGGAGTAGAGCAGCCCATAGCAGCTGTTGCAGCTCCGGCCCTGTACCTGGCCAACCCTGTCCCCACTGAACCCCAGGGAAGACACCCACACTGCTAGATATACACAGCTGCAGAATAACACTCCCCTCATACAAATAATACAAACACATGCACAATCCGCACAAACACAATGCCACTAACAATCCACATACACACACGACCCCACAAGAAGCATTTCACATGCAATACCTTAAGCAGCCCCACACATACACAAACTCCCAAACACACAGTGTGACATCCATCCATACACATAATTCCACAAGCAGCCCCCATACACAGCCCACATTAGAGGCATACACAATACCACAAACTACTAATGAACATATACAATATAACAGCTCATATGCACACAAATACAGTGATACAAAGCAACGGCAGTATCAATAACAATACAACAACATACACACCTCAATATAATAGAATAGGACCAGCATGCTACGGGACATCACAATCTAATTTTGGGACAGTGTTGCTAAAAGGTTGCCTACCCCTGCTATAGGTCATGGTAAGATGTGTGCGCTATTCCATTTTGTAATACATTTTCAAGTTTTCTGGGGTGGAAACAAAAAGGATTCAGCTTTTCGGGTAGTTGCACTAGTGGTCCAAAATATTTGTACTAGGCAGGATATAGCTGTGGAAAATCAGTGTTAAAAATCAGAGCACCACAAGATTGACTCAGGCTAGGGAGTTACATCTCCCTTTTGGCTTTGTTAAACAGCCAATTGGCAACCACAAGTGTGGACGGTCAGTGGGCTTGAATAAATTCTGTGCATAGCCCCATGCATAAGATACCACTACTATAAAACCATATTTTACTTTATGCAACTTTGGAAGTTATCCAAGCGCTATGTAAGCTAAAAACTGTAAAATCCTGAAAAATGAATTAGGCAAAAAGTTGTGGTCATTAAATTTAATCCGTTATAAGAACCTTCCTTTTCTCACCTGTTGCGGGCACACTTTCCCCCGACAGCAGTGATCCCACCCCTGGCTGTGCGTTGCCTGGGCCGGCCCCTGGTGCAGTGGAGGAAGGGGGAGTCCCTGCTCCTCCCCCCAGAAGCATACAGGATGCCGGAGGGGGCTGCCCACGCTTCAGTAACACTTTGTGGTCCTGCTGGCAGCGGAATCGCGGTGGCACCTCCCGAGGCATGTAGCGGGCGGTGCTGGGCGGTTGTCCGTTCGGCACTGCCACCCTTTTGGCATTGTTGCCACCATTGACTGGTGGCGAGGGGGAGCTGCCAGGAAGGCTGGCGGCCGTCGCTTGGCTTGAACTTGGTTTCGTCACTTCGGGCACTGGGGAGGGAAAAAACATGAATTAGACATCTTCCTATATTCAACTTCTGCAAATGCAAAGTGACACCAAATTATAAAAATACTATTTAGCTGCTTGCCCCTCCCTCCCCCTTCCACATAATAGGATAACACCACCTTTATTCCAGCACCGCAACGGTCTGCCTGCGCTGACATCATCAGAATTGATGATCTCAGGAAATTACAATGCTTACCCATAGGAAAGCATTAAATGTAAGAACAGAGCATGCATACTAAATAGAGTGCACGTTTACCAATTTATTATTATTGTTGACTTTTAAAATCCTAGAATATTTTATATATTTTCTTCTTTGCTAAACATCCACTACAGTATGGTTTATCACTGGATATATATGGAACATACAATGAATCATACCTTTGGTTTTTTGTTCTGTGACCTGTCCAGAAATGAAAAAGAGAGAAAAGTCAGAATGAAGACTAAAACAAAGCAGACATGTAACACAAAAGTAATGGCCTTTAAGAATACAATGCAATTTATTTCTTAGTAAAATAAATTACAGCTTGTGGGGCAAAGCTCATTATCTGTTTTTTGAGGGGGGCAGTATTTTCAGTTCCCCAGTTCTACAAAATTGGTCAGCAATGCAGGTACAAAAAATACTCCAGAACATTTCTATTCACAGCTCACATTTTTGTTGATGCCATCCATCACACGGATGTTTTGGATCTACACTGTGAAAACTTTTATATATGGTATATCTAACATTTAAAAAAAAAAAAAAATGTAATCACAAACTACAGTTTTACACATTTTTACTCTGTGGTTGAAACAGCAAATGCTGGCAGGACTCTCCCTGTGACTCCATGTCAAGTTCTCCCCGCAAATGATCTTCTATAGGAAATACTGAAACTCTCCACCTATAGACTCCAAGTACCATGACCATTTTAAAACACAGAAGAAGCCATGTGGGTCTGCATAACCATTTAACTCTTAAAAAATAAGTAATTTATATGTACACTTAACACTTCGCAATAGTAAAGTGTATGTGTTTTTAGTAATAATCACCAAGAGATAATTGTACTCTCACTCACATTACATTGTATAATTGTAATCTCACCCACAAACACAGTGAGATTACAAGGTGTATATATACAAATTAAATACTTGTGTTCAAATGATTGAGAAAGTTATCACAACCAAGATTAGTAGAATTTGACACAGGCCTCTCCAACAGATGTGCTATGTATTCTTCAAGAGGGGTGGTTCTAGCAAATGGACTTCAGATCTGTAAAAAGTTTGAATGCAGTCCTTAATGTTTTTTAATAAGTGTCTGCAATAAAATTGGGAATTTAATGTGGTAATTAATATGTATAATACAATATAACATGAAGTATGTATATTTTGCAAGAAAGCCTTTTGGACATTTAGAAATCGCTGATATACACATTTAATTGGACATGTGTCTCTCTGAAGGGTGCCAAAAACAAACAGTTTAGAACCACATGAACTAGAAGAATGGATGGTGACAGCCTTTAGATACTTTGCTTCAATACATACAATACATCTCATGGGATGACACTGGAATAGCTACAGTCATGCTAAGCACAGAGCGCCCTAAGCCTACTTCGAAGCATCGCTTAGAAATAAACAAAAAAAAAATCTTCAGTTGTAACCCAGCCATCAGAATGGAAACAAAACTTGGGCTGAGCCATGGTCCACTAAACAGAGAAGTGTGCCATCAACACACAGCATTTCAAATCAACTTGACATGTGGAGCGGCTACTAAGAGGAGCAAATTATTCTTGTTGGACAAAGATTTATAGGATAAGAATAGAATAATATGCTCCGTTTGGAGTATTGACTTTTGTCAGTTAATGCTTCCCCCACCCCCTCCCCCTTTAGCTTTTAATTCCCAGCATTGTGAACAGGTGGCATATTATCCTCTGTCATTTTTGAGATCAGCACAAAAAAAAAAAAAAAAAAAGACAATAGAGTAGGTTACTGCAGAACCTAAAGGTGAGTAGGAAAGAAAAAAAAAAAAGATGCAAAGCAATATGGCTGTGAAATCAAAACCCACTGTTGCTTACATTCAAACAAAATGAAAAGAACAAAACAAACACAGGTCAAAGTGCAAGTAATAGTGCTGAGTACAACAGGGTTACACATATTTAATGAAGTGCATAGTTGAACAAGTGTTTTGAATCTATGACCTTTCTCAGCGCATCATGCATTCCCTTAAACTGAACAAAATACTCATCTAAATATTAAACCAATATTTTTGTGTTAGCTTTTTTTAAATTGGCAATAGTTATTTCCACTTATCTGGGTGTGATTACAGTTTTTATCATCCACTGTCTTAAAGGACCACTCTAGGCACCCAGACCACTTCAGCTTAATGAAGTGGTCTGGGTGCCAGGTCCAGCTAGGGTTAACCCATTTTTGTTATAAACATAGCAGTTTCAGAGAAACTGCCATGTTTATAAATGGGTTAATCCAGCCCTCAAAGCCTCTAGTGGCTGTCTCACTGACAGCCGCTAGAGGCGCTTCCGCGCTTGTCACTGATTTTCACAGTGAGAAGATGCCAGTGTCCATAGGAAAGCATTGAGAATGCTGTCCTATGGACTGGCAGAATGCGCATGCGTGGCATGAGCCGCACGCGCATTCAGCCGATGACGGGGAAAGGAGGAGGAGAGTAAGGGATTAACCCCTTTCTCCCTCTAGAGCCCGGCAGGAGTTGGACCCTGAGGGTGGGGTCACCCTCAGGGCACTATATGTTTTCCTGGAGCTATAGTGGTCCTTTAAGTTGGAGTTTCTATCAGTCTCATATGGATCGTGTTAGCACTGTATTCTTTGAATGGAAACACTGCAGTAAGTTTCTTTATAGAGAACTGAAATTTAGAGATTCCCACACTATTTTTCTGCAATAAGCTTTCCATATACGTTAGGACATAGTCCAGCCTACATTAGTAGAATTAATAAAATTCTGTGTTTGGGTCCCTATGCTATATAAAGTATATTATGTTATTTATATTGTGCCAACAAATTTTGCAGCACTTTACAGTGGTTGGACGAACAAACATGTAGTTGCAACCAGACAAGTTGTACACACAGAAACAGAATGGTTGAGGGCCCTGCTCAATGAGCTTACATGCATGGTAGTGGGGTAAAGGCAGGGGCGGTGCGGGCAGACAGAAAGGTGAGCCTCGCCGCCACATTCATTATGGACTGTAATGGTGCAAGTTGCTAGCACGTAATAGAATAAATAGGTGTCCAGTAGTGGGAAGGAGCACTCCATATTAATCATCTCCCAAGCTGCCCACAATATATTGTGGTAATACTGCCTTTTCCAGAGCAATGCAGACCCTATCCACCATGAGGCTGCAAGCATGATTATATAGTTAAACCTTTTCACCCAATTACCATTAAAGAGTCAAACAGACATAGCAATAAAATGAAAGATGTTGAAGACTGACACCCTTATTATTATTGCCATTTATATTGCGCCAACAGATTCCATAGCGCATGAGATGCCATGTTACTTTTGACTGTCTTCAGCACCTGGTGGCTTAATCTGCCACGAGCCCACACAAAAGAAGAGTGTGGGACCTACTGTGTATCAGGCAAGATAACTTTTGCCATAGTTTGGCCTTCCCCAAGAAAACCCAGGGCAGTGTGGGGGGGGGGGGGGTGCGCACCAACTTTATTTATATACCTCTGTCTCTTAGCCATCTGGCTTCTTCATTATACAGATTAAATGACTGAGAATAAAAAGAAAACCCTGTTAAAGGAAGTAAAAAAAATAAAGGGGATAGATGACAGAAAAGGTCTCCAAGTAGAGCAAAGCAGACTGCTACATATATTTTACATAAAAATATATCTTTATTGTAAGCACTGTGTAAACATTTATGTTAATGCATTTAAACAGCAGCAGCAGGCCCCAGTCGAGTACTTGCTAAGAGAAAGTAAGAGGGAAGGACAATTCATGTGGAGTCAGGGAAATGTTCTTGTTGCATCCTATGTTGTGAAAGCAGATTGCTGGGCTGGCATTTCTAGTGTCACTTGTTCCAAAGATATACACTGCAGGCACAATCTAGTATTTTTACATGGTGATTCAAGGTGGGGGTTGCAGGGCAGATGATGTACTACAGGGCCTCATAGCGTCTCAGTAAAGCTACAGTAACTTAACAACCCCCCCCCCCCCCCCAAAAAAAAAAACACTTTCTTAAATTAGCTCACTCAAAGCAGCAGAAAATTACTGCTGTGTGGCAGAAGTCCATATTTTTACTCCACACAATCCACATGCAATATTTGTCTAAATTTTTTGAACACACCAAAGATTCTAAACTGAAACAGCATGTCATTATTTTAGGGTACAATTTTAACACTTGAATCTCATCTGCAAGTGCCAAGTGTTAAAGTAGACTTATTAAGACGTTACTTTTTTGATCACCACAGCAGTGCAAACAATCAGTGGTGCTACAATAAAAAGCACATTGATACTTACTTTAGATATTCAGACATGCCACTTTATTTAATCTTAATGTCCGTTTGCTTAGCTGATTTTCATATTTGTTTGTATGCTTTTCTTGATAACGTTTTACCTGAAGTCAGCTTGTTATTATAAAAATTGGTGCCGTGTTAATCTATGCCATATTTCTGTCAACCACGAATGGCCGATATCTGCTATTGTGGCATTACCAGCATATATGTATCATTCTTCATGCACTCAAAAAAATATAAAACACAGCACATTGATGGGCCTGACTACCAAGCGAGCAGGACACAGACTGAGGGAGCTTATCAACTAAGAGAAATCTAGAAGCTGCAATCGTTATAAGGAGTGAACTTTGGCAGCTCCCAGACCATATTTACCGGCTTCATTGGGTGTTTTGCGGGATCCGGTGCGCTATGTGGCCTGCCATTTGTTCCTCGGTGGGAGACTCCGCCTTTGAATGAGAGTCGACTACTGTCTGGGTACACCTCCCCACCCCCTTTTTAATCATGTGGGGGTTATCCAGGCCCCCACTGAGCCTGACCACTACAGTCCCACATAGTGAAACTGCTTGCTCCATTACACCAGTGGTGTGAGGACCAGCTAAGCAAGATGGCCAACGCACATTTGCAGGTAACACAGGGCCGACTGACTTACCTCTTCCATCACTAGCTAAACTGGATGCCATATTTGAGCTCTTCTGGGCAAAGCTGGAGGAATGCTCATGGTTGGCAGCACCAGATTCTCTGCCTAGATAAGGAGATTGAGGTACTGAGGTACTGAGGTACTGTGAAGAGAGGTCGGGGAGGACACTTTCCAACAAATCTGCTTTAAAAGCCACTATATCCGCTATCATTTGCCCACCTTTGCACAGAGCCATATGTGGAGGAACGCTTGACATCACAGATGTGAATTTATCCGATGATGCCCCAGAGTCTCACAAACGGAAAGGACTTTGACTCAATGAGTCTCCGAGTCCATGGGCACGAGGTGTTGGGGGGTGAGGGGAGGGGGGGGTTGGGGCGCATTCCTTTAATTTACAGATGGAACAAAAAGTGTCTTACCTGCCCTTCCTTATGCGCTTACCCAAAGCCCATCTTAGTGATTTTATGCACTTAGCACCTACAATCACTTCTTTAGTGTGGAATGTAAGAAGCAAAGATATGATCCCTTATCCTTCTTACAAAATGAAATGTGCAGTACTTTAGTCACTTTGGACAACATGTGTTGGTATTTTCCCTCCAAACCACCACTGTTGCAACTAGGGATTGACTGTTTTGTTTGTTTGTTTTGTTTTTTTTAGAGCAGATACCGATAATCTGTGAACTTTCAGGCCGGTAGCCAATAAATGTACAGAATATTGGTAAGTTAACATTTAAAAAAAAAAAAAAAAGAAGAAGAGGCGGAGCCTGGCTGTGGAGCTGATCAGACGTGTGCAGCACAAGCTCCAGCCTGAACTCACACTTTAAGCGACATAAAACTGAATTTTACAGTATAATCTTACTCAAAAAGCACCACCCTGATAGGGGCTGCAGATTAGACCGTATAGAGACTACTCCTGTAACGCTGAGCCGCCGAGAAAGCGGGCTGCATCGCCGGGGCCTACCGCAGCGACTACAAGCCTGACTAGAGGCCTAAGTGGAGGTAAGGGTGTGGGTAAGACGGCCGATCACCCAGCCTGGGACTCCTAGAGGGCCAATACTAACTTTACGGAGGACAACCCACAGCCACACATTATTTTAACAGCGTGCATGGATGTATATTGACATCTTAGTCCGTAAGCTGAATATGTCTGACAATGTCTTATCTACGCACTATCTTTTCCTTTTATTGTTATAAGCTAAATTGTGCTCTGGTTGCTTATATGCGAAATCACATTTAGAATCCTATTACCTTAAACACCTGAGTCAGTTAGGCTTGTTACCTTACTATTCTATCGTATGTCAGTAAGTCAATCTGTATATACACCTGCATTTGTAATCTTCCCTGACACATCAAACTAAAGCTTAGTAAAGCATAGTTTAACATACAAACTACTTATGAGCGATGACATGCAATAGAAACGTTAACCCTAAACTACTGTTACCAAACGAAGATGTAACTCATTAGGACTAATGCGAATTACCTACGTGTACCTTGCCTGCCTTATTAATATAAAAAATGTGTACGTTCCATCTAAATGCTATATAACAGCTAACAAATCTGTATGTTCAAAATGTTGGAGAATGCTGTTGTGGCATTGCAGACAAGCGCTTGCTATTCTTATTCATACACAACAAAAATAAAGAATTTAATAAAAAATAAAAAACTACACAAATCTACTGTTAACTGAACAAGTTTATTTTTTTTATTTCGCAAACCTTTCTTTTATTAAGGTAAATGCACAAAATATACATGCCAGTCAGTATATAGTGAATGCAGTGTGTTTGGGTAGTGTGTGTGTAGTGTGTATAGTGAATTCAGAGTGTTTGTGTGTGTGTGTGTGTGTGTATGTGTGTGTATATAATGAATGCAGTGTGTTTAGAAAAGTTAGATAATTGACTAGTTGAGGAAATAGACAAAATGACAATGAAGGGGGAAGTTATCATCATGGGTGACTTTAATCTTCCTGATGTGAATTGAAAAAACAAAATAGCTGCATGTGCCAGGAGCACACATATTCTAAACTCCCTACTGGGATTGTCTTTAAAACAAGTCATTGAGGAGCCAACTCGTAAAGAGGCCATACTAGATTTAGTGTTAACAAATGGAGATTTGGTATCAGATATTAATGTAGGTGAAAGTTTAGGATCCAGTGATCATCAGTCAGTGTGGTGTAATATAAGAACAGTGACGGAGTCACACCACACAAAAACAAAAGTTTTAGACTTAAAAAAAAACCAAAAAAAAAACAGACTTTTCTAAAATTAGAATATGTGTAAGGGAGTCATTATCAGACCGGAGCAATTTAAATGGAGTCCAAGAGAAATGGGATTATTTAAAAAGTTGCACTGCTGAAGGCAACAGAAAATTGCATTTGGCTTGTCAGTAAAAGCAAAAGAATTCAAGAAGCCACAATGGTACTCCGCAGATGTGGCCAAAATAGTAAAAAATAAAGTTAGCATTTAGTAATTATAAAAAAAAAAACAAAAAAAACCCAACAGAGTGAGGAAGACAAAATGATCTATAACATTAGGCAGAAAGAAGCTAAGCAAGTTTTTGAATGTGTTAAATGACACCTTTATGTCACAACTGGTACAAGCACCAACTAGAAAGGATGTTTGTCAGGATCTCGTTATAACAAACAATGTTAATCTTTTAACCAACATTCAAGTAGGGGAGCATTTGGGAAATAGTGATCACAATATGGTAACTTTTGAAATAAACTCAAAAAAGAAAAAGCACGTGGGGTATTTTAAAACGTATAATTAAAAAAAAAAAGCCAATTTTAATAAGATTAGGGCAGCTCTACAACATATCGACTGGCATAAACTCCTTAGTGATAAAAACACTAAGGAAAAATGGAAACTATTCAAACAAATATTAGAACGGTACATTTCACAGTATGTACCATTGGGTAATAAATATAAAAGAAACAAATGAAAACCAATGTGGCTTAGTAGATAAGTAAAACAAGAGATTAAAAATAAGAAAAGGGCTTTTAAAGCATTTAAATCGGACAAATCAGAGGCATCCTATACAAGATATAAGGAAGCCAATAATACTTGCAAAAAGGCAATTAAAGAGGCTAAACTAGAAAATTACAAATTGATAGCCAAAGAATGCAAAACCAACCCTAAATTTTTCTTCAAGTACATTAATTCTAAAAAAACAAAAAATGAAAGTGTAGGTACACTGAAAACAGAGATGGGTCTGTTAGTCAATGAAGACCAGGAAAAGGCAGAAATTTTAAATAACTATTTTTCTTCAGTATATATTAATGAGGATCCTATGGCAAGAGATATGCAAATGATTGCTGCAACAAACTTGCAGACAACTTGTGATTGGATAACTCGAGACAAGGTGCTACAGCTATTAAAGAAAATTTATGTAAATAAAGCTCCGGGGCCTGACTGTATCCACCCACGAGTACTTAACCCCTTAAGGACCAAACTTCTGTAATAAAAGGGAATCATGACATGTCACACACGTCATGTGTCCTTAAGGGGTTAAGGAGCTTAGTGGGGAAATAAGTGAACCTCTGTATTTAAATTTTCAAGATTCTTTTGTTTCAGGTATTGTACCGGAGGATTGGAGGAAGGCAGATGCTGTTCCTATATTTAAAAAGGGTTCAAAATCCGTGCCTGGAAATTATAGACCTGTGAGCTTAACTTCTGTGACTGGGAAATTATTTGAACGGCTATTAAGGGATAATATTCAGGAATTCATTGGGAAGAACTGTGTTATTAGCAATAATCAGCATGGTTTTATGAAACATAGGTCATGTCAAACTAACCTAATTGCATTCTACGAAGAAGTAAGTAGAAATATAGATCAGGTTGTTGCAGTGGATGTGATCTACTTGGATTTTGCCAAGGCATTTGATACGGTTCCTCACAATAGGTTAGTCTTCAAACTAAAAGAAATTGGTCTAGATGAATATTCTTGTTCTTGGGTAGAACATTGGCTTAAGGATAGAGTACAACGAGTTGTCATAAATGGTAAATTTTCAAGCTGGACAAAAGTGGTAAGTTGTGTCCCTCAGGGTTCTGTTTTGGGACCGCTTCTATTTAACATATTTATAAATGATCTTGAAATGGGCATTGAAAGCCATGTATCAGTGTTTGCAGATGACACAAAACTTTGTAAAGTAATAAAATGTGAGCAGGATATTGCCTTGCTGCAGAGGGATTTGGATAGATTGGGGGACTGGGCACTAAAATGGCAGATGAAATTTAACGTAGAAAAAATGCAAAGTTATGCACTTCAGGGTTAAGAATGCACAAGCAATTTACACCCTAAATGGTAGTGAACTAGGGATAACCACACACGAGAAGGATTTGGGAATTGTTATAGACAACAAATTAGGTAGCAATATGCAATGTCAATCTGCCGTTGCTAAGGCCAGTAAGGTTGTGTCATGTATAAATAGGGGCATAAATTCGAGATGAAAATATAATTTTGCCTCTTTATAAATCGCTGGTAAGACCACACCTTGAATATGCTGTGCAATTTTGGGCACCTGTTCTAAAGATAGATATCATGGGCACTAGAAAGAGAGCAGAGACGAGCTTGAAAATTGATAAAAGGAATGGAGCATTTTAGTTATAAAGAAAGGTTAAAAAATTTAAATTTCTTTAGTTTGGAAAAACGGCGCCTGAGAGGGGATATGATAACATTATACAAATATATTTGGGGCCAGTACAAACCATTATCTGGAAATCTATTCATAAACAGGGCTATACATAGGACACAAGGTCACACATTTAGGCTTGAAGAAAGGAGATTTCATCTAAGGCAAAGAAAAGGTTTTTTTACAGTAAGAGCAATAAGGATATGGAATTCTTTGCCTGAAAAGGTGTTTTTTTACAGATATAAATGAAGGAAAAGGACCTTAGTTAGGAAAAAAGGACAATTGAGTCATTTGTAACATGTGAGTTTACAGAGGAAGAGGTTCTATTTCAAATGTCAAAAGTAAAGACAAATAAGTCAATGGGACCTGATGAAATACACCCAAATTTATTAAAATAGCTTAGTGGTGTACTAGCAAAACCATTAACAGATGTATTTAACCAATCATTGTTAACAGGAGTAGTCCCAGAAGATGGGAAGTTAGCGAATGTTGTGCCCTTTCACAAGAAAGGTAATAGGGAGGAGTCGGGCAACTATAGGCCAGTAAGCCTTACTTCAGTAGTGGGGAAAGTAATGGAAACCATGTTAAAGGAAAGGATTGTTGAACATCTAAAAATCACATGGATTTCAAGATCAGAGACAACATAGGTTTACTTCAGGGAGATCATGCCAAACTAATCTGATTTTTTTGATTGGGTAACTAAAATAATAGATCAGGGTAGTGTAGTAGACATTGCTTACCTAGATTTCAGTTAGGCTTTTAACACTGTTGCACATAGAAGGCTTATCAATAAACTGCAATCTTTAAGTGTGGATTCCAATATTGTTGAATGGGTAAGGCAGTGGCTGAGTGACAGGCAACAGAGGGTTGTAGTCAATGGAGTATATTAGAAGCATGGGCTTGTCACCAGTGGGGTACCTCAGGGATCTGTACTTGGACCCATTCTCTTTAATATTTTTATTAGTGATATTGCAGAAGGTCTTGATGGTAAGGTATGTGTTTTTGCTGATGATACTAAGATATGTAATAGGGTTGATGTTCCAGGAGGGATAAGCCAAATGGCAAATGATTTAGGTAAATTAGAAAAATGGTCAGAGTTGTGGCAACTGACATTTAATGTGGATAAGTGCAAGATACGTAAAAACCCAAGGGCAGAGTAAAGGATATTAGCAGCAGAATGAGGTAAGTGCTCATGCCATTGTGCAGAGCACTGGTGAGACCTCTCTTGGAGCATTGTACGCAGTACTGCATACCGTATGTATGCAGTACCGCAGAAGGATATTGATACTTTAGAGAGAGTTCAGAGAAGGGCTACTAAACTGGTTCATGGATTGCAGGATAAAACTTACAAGGAAAGGTTAAAGGATCTTGACATGTATAGCTTGGAGGAAAGACTAGACAGGGGGGATATGATAGAAACATTTAAATACATAAAGGGAATCAACACAGTAAAGGAGGGGACTATATTTAAAAGAAGAAAATCTGCCACAACAAGAGGACAGTCTTAAATTAGAGGGGAAGAGGTTTAAAAATAACATCAGGAAGTATTACTTTACTGAGAGGGTAAAAAAAAAAAATGTAAATTATGTTTAATCCCCCCTCCCTGCTTCTTACCTGGCCAGGGAGGGGGGGTGGGGGGATATGGTATTCCCAGGTGGTCGGGTGGTATGCATAAAAGGGGGCAGTAAGTGGGGAAAAAAGTGCAATAAACAGTGCAGGCTAGTCACCCCGAAATAGGGATCACTCCCAATCCCAATAACAATGCAGAACAAAAGTATAGTTATACACCATATACCATGTCCCTCAGTTGAACAAAATGATTAATATTGATGCCTTGTGATTAGTTTTGGATATTTGTTTTTATATATTGGGCATATACAATATTGCATAAAATGCACCATTATCTCTCCCCTTTTTTCTCTCTCTTTTTTCTATACAGTATGTTGAATTTTCCATATAATATGTTGAATTATCTATGAGATACACCATCATGTACTGTTTTTCTCTCTCTACAGTATTTTAAATCTTTGAACTCTAGCCTATTAATTTTAACTGATACAAATTGAAATATGTAACGCTTTATATGTACTAGGAAGCTAGCTTGGAATAAGCAACTTCTTTTAATTTTTTATTAATTCTTCATTATTGTAATATAATTTTTTCATTATTGTAATATGATTATTGGTATATATGTATTAGATGAATTGTATTAGACGAATTGTACATTTTTCCAGTATTTACAAATGTATATGGAAAGATCGAAGTGCCTACACAATATTCCGTAAGATCAGGTGGTCGGGTACGGAAATGTGTTAACCGGCATAGAATACCAATAAAGTTATTTGCGGTTCAGGTTGGATATGCGCGCATGCGCGGTAGAGTTCTGCCGTAGTACGCATGCACGCAACTACGATATGCGCGCATGCGCGGTAGGGGTCTGCCGTGGTGCGCATGCGCGCAACAACGAAAACCGCGCGAACTTGCAGCATTTAAACAAGCCGGAAGAAAAGTGCACACAGCTCCTGAGAAAGTCCGAGAGCCGAAATGCGTCGAGCGACCAAGAGCCTGTCAGTGTCCCTGCAATTTGTGGATCACATCCAGCCAGCTCTGAACTACTACTTCACCTGAAGTCTGTGGAACTGGGATCCTAACACACAGAGAGGACATTTAGCCCAAGAAGGGGCTGACAAGCTTTCTAAGCACAATTAAGACATAGGTTTTATTGTGCAACTACATTTGTGAGTGCAATTGTTTTTATTATTTTTGTTTTATATGCTATTAAATACTTCACTATATACTTTTGCTTTTATCTCTTTACATGTACACCCATGACTACTATGTGGTAAATATGTTCACACGCTTGTGATTGTGGCACCCCCGGTGGTATATGTTGTATAACTATACTTTTGTTCTGCATTGCGGTCGGGTGGTATGGACTGTACAGAGTGGGGCCAAGCACACTTACCTTTCGGCAGCTCCCCTGTTTAACTCTCGCGGCCTGTGTGCCGCGTGGAGTAATGTCATGGTAACCCGTTGCAACGCTCTGACAGCCGCAGGACTTGCGAGAGTTCAACAGGGGAGCTGAAGGGAGCTGCTGGAAAGGTAAATAAGAGTGTGCTAGGCCCCCCAGGACCCTGATGGCAGCCCTGGTCTGCATTATCGGCAATATCGGTATTGGCCGATACCGATGTTGCTGAAAATACAGAATATCGGCCAGACCGATAATCGGTCGATCCCTTGTTGCAACATCCTTATGGTGGTTATTTTTCCAGAACACAAACTCTACATGCTACCTATGTTTTAAGCTGCATTTTTTTATTTTTTTACATCAAATGTACAGTTTAGGCAATGTTTTTTTATCTTTTTTATTTCATTAATACATTTTCTTAGTCTTTGTGCAGTAAATTTTTATATTTCTCTTATTTGTGTTCCTTTTTCTGCTGCTCTTGCACATCCTGTGCCCTGCATTGTGTATTAACATATTTACAATGCTTTTAAGAAGATATATCGGTTAACTTAGATTAACAAATTGTAAATGCTCTCCCATAAAGTTGAAATCCACAATGTTTTGTATAAACATAAGTCTAACATACTACTGAAAGGGGAGTGGAGGGGAAAAAAGCCTGACTGCCACATAGGCCACCCAGTCTTTTCTATCAATCTGATTTGATGTGCAAAAGCTGAAAATTCCAGGAAGGTGTATAGCAGACTAAAATCTGGTTAAGCAGCAAATAAATTGCTGGGGAGGTTGTTTGAAAAAGAGACTGAACTCATTTCAGGGAACACGATCACTACTCAAGACCAAAGCAGATGTGAATTCATCATTAATCGTTGCCAGGGAAATGCCTGAAAAACAGCTCTATGTATCAATGAATTTGTGGACTTCGAGCCAAAGTGCTGTCACGGCGGCCTGTAATTGCTTGTTCCAGTGAGGAGGAGGGTAGGCGAGAAGGAAGCAACTTACAAAAGAAAGAGGGGAGGGGGGAAATCAAGCACTGGTATAAAAAAAATGTGAAAATACTTCTTTCTATTGCAGAGATATACAGGTTAACCCCTGCAATGCAAAAACATTTTGCCATTTAATAGATTTAGAACCCAAAAGGACAACATGACCTTGTGCAGGATTTGCCAACTTCTGGAAAGCCTTGAGGAAGCTTATGCAATTGAAATAAAGTCACCATATGGAGCAGGCCATATGGGGCCTTTTAGCTGCTGTATGGTTGAAACAAACTTAAGTACCAATAATCAATAAGGCGTTTAAGGGGCAGTTTTGGCAAATTGCAAATATTTTTGGCTCCCATAACATTATGAAAATTAAAAGGTGAAGTTTGTGGCAGCTGTGAGGTTGATCACATTGATTGCAATCTAGTCATTAAACCTTACACACCCTGGTTAATCTGACAAACTATTACACTATTATGCTTGTTTTTACATTACGTATATTAAAAAGCAAACAAATACAAAACACAACACACACACACACACGAGATAAAAAACTGGCATGATTATTAGTCACTGACAATGTAAGTAGCCTGAAACAAATACATTCAAGAAGACGTTCCTTTTAAAGTAGAATATCCTTGGTCAAAGGTTGTACGTCTGATGTTATTACATTTATATAAATAAATAAAATCATACTTGGTAATATATTCTTTTATAATAATTTTTATGCGTTGCAAGCTTTTAAATATTATACAGACAATTATTTCTACACTCTAGGTAGCTTTTATTATCTTTTCTATCAGTCTCTTTAGCAAAATGCTTGCATCTACAAGGTTCAACTGAGTAAGCACTCAAATACAGATATGTGCAATTCCTATCAATTAATGGTCAGGACACGTAGATCCAAGGGGAATTTTTGTCCCTTTTTCTGTTCTTATTAAACTTGGTCATGGACAAAGTAGATTTTAGCATCGGCACAATGTGCTTATGTGTGTGTTCGTGAGTGCTGATGCTGCAATCTTGTCTGCAGCAAACAGTCAGGCCCCACTGTCAGAGTCTGAGCCACAAAAGAGCTGAGTTTTGTGTGGCCCTGTACCACAATAGTCTGACTGAAAAGACCGCCTGTTTTTTTATTTAAAAAGTAAATAAAAATTTTTAAAAAGTGCCCGTGTTTACACACACTTGTTTCAGGGTTGTCAAGAAGGACAAGTAGAGTGGGCTACGCATGTGCCCTTGGTCAAGCCCCCCTCTGCTGATAGGATATATAAAACTATACATGCAAACATTCAAATCTTTATTACAACAAGCAAAGCTTATACCTTCTGAGCAGCTTCTTTCTTCTTTTTATCCTCTTTCTTCCTTTTCTTGTCTTCCATTAACTGTTCTTCCCTTTCTTGCTCCTTCTCTCTGAGAATAAAAAAAAAAAAAAAAGGAGGACTTTCAGTTAAGAAAATGTCAATTATTTTGTCACAGTTGTTATAAATGCGTAATTTTAAGTTCTACTAATCATGTACAGATCTACCTTTGGATGAATGTACTTTTCAAAATATGACAGAGCCGCTTTAAGGATTTGCTCATATCAAACACCCCCATGGGGGACATCGCTGCTTGGAGTGCATAGTAAGTATATTTATCTATTTCTGTCCCTGTGTGCAGCACCACCTTCAGTGTTCAGTTCCTGGCATTTTTCTACCACCAGCCCACGTCTGTGTTGTACGCTCACATGCATGAGAGTTCAACACTGATGTCTCTAAAGGATCCTGGAACACTACGGGGGCCTCCACAGATATCTTGCAATGAGCAAGATAATGCCTTATTGCCACAGCCATCACTAAGTGACAAATCTTGATGGCGGTTGCTCTGCCATATTGTTTGTTCCAGCTGCCCTCAGTGCTTTTGGACTTTAATAGTCAAAGAAAAATATGGTCCAGGCACTCAAGGGTCAAACGTGCAACAGATTTATTGGAAAAAAACAGGATAAAAAGTGTACTGTTTTGATCTCCAATCAGATCTTTCTCAAGCCACTTGACCTTGAGAAAGATCTCAGATCGAAACGTTGCACTTTTTATCCTGTTTTTTTTCCCCAATAAATCTGTTGCGCAAGTGAGCCTTGAGTGACTGGACAGTGGGGTTGACCAGCCCCAGGTCTGGCAGCACCAGGGCCACCATAAGAGTGCATTTTCCATCGTTTTGCTTGATACATTTGGACTTTAATAGCCATTCATACTAGCCAAGCTGCAGAAGATTGGCCATGCTTTAAATCCCTGGAGAATACTTTGAAAATCTATTAAAAAAAATATAGATTTTTTTTATTTAATAAAAGTTTAAATCAAATCAGCAGAGTTTAAAAGGAAGTTGATAGGGATCCAAAACTAAACATGCATTAGGACATTATAGCATTAGGAATACAGGTTGTATGCCTGGTGCTATAGTGCTGGATTATTCTGTAAACGACTTGACCTACAAAATTTACATGAGCAGCACATCAAGGCATTATCACCGGATGACTTGCTAGTGCTAGACTGCAGAAACAGATTAGAGAGGACTGTTCACAACACAGTAACATGGATTTTAAAAAATGGATGGATTGAAGGGCGGATAAAAAAAAAAAAAAAAAAGCAAAAAGCAATCGGTAAATTAGTTAAATAGCCGTTTTGCAGGATTACTACAGTATACACAGTGAGCCCATGTTCTCAGTATTGCTTAAATTAAAGATCAACATCATAAATGAATGAATTATATTGTTTGCCCTAAGCGATTTCCTCCACTAAATCACTTAAAACCAGGAAGGTAACCTGCAGGATAGGAGTACAGCAGAAACACCAAGCCGTGAATGGAAGAGCAGGTAAAAATGTTTTCATAGATTAGTCTCTTTTCCTATTTTGGAACAAAGAAGGATTCATTCTAGTGGGGTTTCCTTTACATTTGCTGTCATATTTAATCATTTGCCGTTTACCATAACTCAAAAGTAAAAATCAACTTACAGTTTTAATTTTTACTAACATTGTATTGAGAGTCTACCAGGCTATTAGGCTTCTAGGTCAATGTATGGGGAGAAAAAAAACAAATAAAATATAGTATAAAAATAAAAAATAAAATAGCCAAGATGCAACAATAAAAGTTATCCAGATCAACTATTTTGGGCTAAAATCTCACATATTTAGTTTACTGCAAAGTTGATGTTTAGTGAATAAATCCCTGTGTGGTTTGATCATAACTGCACAAACCATCAGGATCAACCGCAATTTATACATCCACGAGGCTTTCTGCAGACATACAAGAAGCCTCTCTACAAGATGTAAATAAAATCTTTCTAGGTGTAACTTCCTTGCCATGTGCACCCAGTTTTAATCCTGCAGCTAACCCTGCATACTGGGAAAGCATTGGATGAGGTTGTCAACATTGATGATCTCAGCTATGGAGGCGGAACTACATCAAGAAACTACAGCGCTGCGAGGGTTGAAAGGTAAGTAAATAAGAGTGACTACTACATATGATTCATATGTAGGAGCCTCACATGGTTACTAAAGTAATCTCAAACAGGGGGTAACACTTACTGATCAATATAGAAGCAAAAACTAGAGAAACCCAGCAGAGTGGAAGTTTCACTACGAGATTACTGTAAAATTGGTAGAAGACACTTTATTCGGATAAAAACATAGTACTTTATTTATTAAGATTAAAAAGGAAAAAACTTGTCTACAAACGTGAACAAACTAGTGTGGCTAGTGGGCTGAAAATATTATAACAACAGATATTCGACAGAAAAAAGGGGTATTAACAACTGTTAGATATAAGGTCAGTAAAGAACTAGTTAATACATTTAGATCACATAGAGGAGTGTCAGAAAACTGGACACTTTCTAGGCAACGTTGTCACAATATATCAGATAGATTGTTACAAATTATTATTTAAGAGCTCTTGCTTAAGAGAGGTTGAAATTAAGTAATCAATTTACTCATGTGGTAGTAGGCAGGGAGTAAGTATAGATGCAGTTATATAATAGATAGATATACACATTAAATAATCCACTTGAGCCATAATGGCATAATTAGATGGATACTTAGAAGAAGGAGTAACGATACGGCAGCACTAAGTTAGATGAAAAGATGTGTACTTTGCCTATGACGCCTAATAATATTAGATAGATTTTGAATAAAACTTAATGCTAGATAAACTAATAACTCCCTTGAACTGCATCGAGGCAGTTCCCAGTACCCACTAAGGAGTCCTTTCCTAAAGCTGAAACAAACTTAGCCACACTGAAACAAACTAAGTGCACATCAGTGAATAGAGCTCTGGAGTACCATCTACTTGACGCACCTTTCTCAAGAGATGTGAACAAGGCACTCTCAAGTCTCTTCGTTTAAATAGGGTGTCAGCCCACCCATAAGTGAGGTCATGTGTCCAGTCAGTCATTGGGACGTCACAGAGTTATCAAGTGCCGTATTAAACAGCCGCCATCTACTAATTGGATCCTTAAAGGGAAACCTCTAACCCAGCACTTAAAGTATTTTTTCGATATGGAAAAAAATTGCGCTAATATCCAAAGTACATTGTGTGTGGTAAAGTAAATCCCTATGTATCCTTATTGATCACTGCAGCAGAATTAAATAAGAGGATAAACTCTTATTTGTTTATAGCATTATGAAGTAATCTAAAACAGTAGAGCTCAGTAAGTATATCATACCCACTACACGAAACCTCTCTTAAAGGACCACTCTAGGCACCCAGACCACTTCAACTTAATGAAGTGGGTCTGGGTGCCAGGTCCAGCTAGGGTTAACCCATTTTTTTTTATAAACATAGTAGTTTCAGAGAAACTGCTATGTTTATAAATGGGTTAAGCCTTCCCCCAAAGCCTCTAGTGGCTGTCTCACCGACAACCGCTAGAGGCGCTTGCGTGATTCTCACTGTGAAAATCCTAGTGAGAGCACGCAAGCGTCCATAGGAAAGCATTATAAATGCTTTCCTATGCGACCGGCTGAATGCGCGCGCAGCTCTTGCCGCGCTTGCGCATTCAGCCGACGGGGCGGAACGGAGGAGGATTGGAGGCAGAGAGCTTCCCGCCCAGCGCTGGAAAAAGGTAAGTTTTACCCCTTTTCCCCTTTCCAGAGCCAGGCGGGAGGGGGACCCTGAGGATGGGGGCACCCTCAGGGCACTATAGTGCCAGGAAAACGAGTATGTTTTCCTGGCACTATAGTGGTCCTTTAAGGACCATAGCATCAGCATTAATATAATTGCAGCTATACTTACTCCCTGCCTACTACCACATGAGTAAAAGATTACTTAATTTCAACCTCTCTTAAGTAGGAGCGCTTAAATACTTTGTAACAATCTGATATATTGTGACAACGTTGCCTAGACAGTGTCCAGTTTTCTGACACTCCTCTTCTATGGGATCTAAATGTATTAACTAGTTCTTTACTGACCTTATATCCAACAGTGGTTAATCACCCTTTTTTTTGTCGAAGAATATCTGTTACAATATTTTAAGCCCACTAGCCACACTATTTTGTTCTCGTTTGTAGACACGTTTTTTCCTTTTTAATCTTAATTAATAAAGTTCTATGTTTTTATCCTAATGAAGTGGCTTCTACCCACCTATTACCTATAGTAATCTCGTAGTGAAACCTTCACTCTGCTCGGTTTTTCGAACTATTTTTTGCTTCTATATTGAAAGGTAAGTAAATTCACCTTTTTTTTTAGCCCTGGCAGTGCTGGTCTAGGGCACTATAGTGTTAGGAATATATTTGCATTCTTAAAGCTATAGTGTTCCTTTGAGCTTTAAAGGGAAACAGTCACTTCTCTGTAAATTACACAATTGAATAAACACTGAAAAATCACCTGTGATTTTTTCCCCCCTCTGGCTCAATTTTTTTAAATGCATAGTAAATGAAGACTATAGCTTTAGGAATACAAATGCATATTTATAATGCATAGTTTCCCGGTGGGCGACCAGGAGAACGGCAACCACCTGCCTCCTTGGCAGTGATCAAGACAGATTATTTCAGGAAAGTATGGGGAGGCTAGTGCGCATGTGCAGCTAAATGCCATGCTGCGCCAATTAGATGCCTTCTCTGAGACCATCTGATGGAAAGTTTATATCTGTTATTTTAAATTTAAATTTTAAAGCGCCTCAAGTGGTTGTCAGAATCACTTACACCATGCAGAACGGCACTCTTTTTAACTACAGGGTTAAAACAGCAGGGAAATGGCACCTAGACCACTTCATTCAGTGGAAGCTGTCTGGCTGCCTATGGTGATTTGACATATTGAAAGAGTAAAAAAACAGAGTGTCTGTTCTCCTAATTTACATTTTGTGCCCAGGCACAAAATGTAAATTAGGAGAACAGACACTTTGTTTTTACTCTTTCAATATGTTAAATAGCAGAAAAGGGCAGTATTCAGGATGTATTTAGGGCGATCAAGCTGAAGGGTGACTACATTCATTTTTTTTCTAGACTATACAAATATTTGTTAAATATGATGGGTAAGTTAACATACTTAAAGAGCATCTGCTACTTCCCACTTTTTTTTTTTTTGTAATTCTTTATTTGTATTCGACATGGGTGGTGTGAATACGGTCAACCAAGGTTACAAATACGTTATGGTACAGATTACAAATTGTATACATAGGTAAATAGAAATCGCGTTTGTGTCAAACCACCTAGTACTATTGGTCGCCCGTGCTTGTAGGGTCTACTGATCAGGAGGTCCTAGCTATCGGTGGTTCCCCTGTTCGTTTGTTTGCCTTGAGGACTGCTCCCCACTATTTGCTCAGTGACCCTCTGTGGGGTCTGTTCGGGTGTTGTTTCTTAATGGATTCGTGTGGTGAGTGACTTGAGTACCCTGAGAGATCGTCTTATATCACATCGTTTGTGAGTCGAATTTTTGGTTCGTGTCGAACCGTATACAGGAGATAGAAAAGAGAACAGAATGAGAGGTGGGGGTGGGAGGAGGGGGGGGTATGGGGGAGGGGACTTAGGTTGTGTTGGCCATGTTGAGGTGGTTTATGGGAGATTGGCCAGGTTGGAGTTTTCCCACGGTTCCCATACCTTCTGAAAGGTTTTTAAGGTGCCTCGTAATCTAGCCGTTAAATTGTCCATCAAGTGGACTTCCTTGATCCGCCTTATGACCCCGGCCCTGGAAGGTATGGTTGGTTTGAGCCAGCCGGAGGCCACCGATCTCCTGGCTGCTAGAGTGATTTTGTGGATTAATGTTTGCTCGTGTCTAGGCCAGCCGTCTATGGTTCTGCTTAATAGGAAGAGCCACGGATCCAGGTCCGGAGCTCTAGAGAGGACCTGGGAGACTAGGTCTTGGATCTGCTTCCAGAATGTGCCTATTTGCGGGCATTCCCACCACATGTGGATGTACATTCCCCTCTGGCCGCATCCCCTCCAGCAGGTGACTGTTGGGTTTTTTTGCATTTGATTCAGCTTAACTGGTGTGGTGTACCAGCGCAACATTGTTTTTATAGATTGTTCCTGGAGGGTAACACACACTGATGAGGAATGGTTAGCCTCCCATATCTCTTGCCATTCCACACCTTCCAGGGTTTCGCCCAGGTCACGTTCCCATTGATCTGTGTAGGTTAATTTACCCCAGTCCCTGGCTTCGGAACAGAGGTGGGCATACAGGAGCGTAATCATGCCTTTGGGTATAGTTTCTTGGAGGCAAATGCGCTCAAAGAAGGTCTTTTTTTTTCGGGCCGCTGTGTGTATGGTTGGTGTTTTTGCGAAATCTTTGATTTGGAGGTACCTAAAGAAATCGGCTGGGGTAAGGTGGCCTCGCAGTCTCAATGTGTCAAAGGGGATAATTTCCGTCCCCTCATATAATTGGCAAATGCGTTGTAGGCCTATCTTCTCTAGATTCCTGAAATCTCTAGCTGTCATTCCGGGGATGAAGGCCTTATTGCGTAAGAATGGAGTAAGGGGCGAGGGGTCGGACGCCAAGTGGAATTTTAATTTGAAGGTGTCCCACACCCTCAGAGAGTTTGATATGGTCGGGCATGTGATCCTAATAGGTGGCCTATGTTCCCTGGGGACCCACATTAATAGCTGCGGTAGATCAACACCCGTCATTAAGGATTCTATGTCTGCCCATTTTCTTTCGCCGGGGGGGGGGGGGGGGAGTGCCACATCGCTATTTGTGCTAATTGAGTAGCTATATAATAGTAGTAGATGTTTGGTAGGCCCAGACCCCCTCTCGTCTTAGATCGGTACAGGATAAATCTAGAGACTCTATGTCTTTTGTTTTGCCAAACAAAGGTTTCTATCGCCCTTTGTAGGGGCTGTAGGGAGGATCTGGAGACGCGGATGGGCAGCGCCTGAAACAGGAACAGAATTCTTGGCAAGATATTCATTTTAACAGCGTGTATTCTCCCTATCCAGGAGATCGGTCTGTCCATCCACGTCTCCATCTCCCGAATCAGTTGTTTCATCATTGGGGTGTAATTCTGCTCGTATAGGTTTTCTGGTTTAGTTGTCAGACGTATACCCAGGTACTTGAGTGTTTGGTGTTCTACTCTTATCTTATGTGCGTCCTGTATTTGATTCATAGCCATTGTCGGTACTCCTAGTGGGAGAACACTAGACTTCGTCATGTTTACCCTGTAACCGGAGAAGGTCCCAAATTCATCCAAGACCTCACTTAGGGCCCTCATTGAGGGCACCGGGTCGGTGAGCGCAAGGAGGACAACATCCGCATATGCTGATACCAGGAAATCTTTACCCCCCACCCTGATACCCTGTATCCGTGGGTGCTTCCTCAGAGCTTGCAGTAACGGCTCTAACGATAGGGCGAAAAGTAGAGGGGAGAGAGGGCACCCCTGTCTGGTTCCATTAGAGAGTTGGAAGGGATGGAGCTGGGCTCCTGCTATCTTCACCTGTGCTCGGACATTGCTGTACATGGCTCTTAGTAAGGTCATAAACTGTTCGGGAAACCCGAGCTGAGTCAGTAGCATAAAGTGGTAGGGCCACTTCACTCTATCGAATGCTTTTTCAGCGTCTAGCGAAACGAGTATCGTTGGGGTCTTTGTGGCCACCTGACGCCATATTAGGTCGATGTTTCTTCGAGTGTTTTCGAATAACTGCCTGTTAGGTATGAAACCTACTTGGTCAGCATCTATCAAATAGTTTAGGAATGGGTTCAGTCGTTCTGTCTGGATTTTAGCTAAAAGTTTCATGTCATGGTTAATGAGGGATATTGGTCTATAATTACCTGGAGCGAGGGGGTCCCTATCTGGCTTTGGCAATAGCACTATGGTGGCCAGTGACATATCCGGATGCGGGGTGCCTCCCATCCGGAACCTGTTGAATACTGTCGTTAGGTGTGGCACCAGTTCCTCACGGAAGGCCTTATAATAACTACCGTCGTACCCGTCGGGTTCTGGGGCTTTATTGCCTTTTAAGGTAGTTATCGCCCGATCTACTTCGTCGGGGGTAATGTCTGCGGCTAGTACCTCCACTGCCTCTCTTGGGAGCGTCGGGAGTCCTAGGTCCCTAATAAACCTAAGGGTGGCGTCTTCGTCCTTTTTCGTCATCGTCTCTGTGGATGGAGAGTGGTTGTATAGGGATTTATAGTATTCCGTGAATACCTCTGCTATGTCCTTAGGTGCGGTTTTAACAGAGTTATCTGGATGTCGGATGGATGCTATGTGTCCACGTCTCATTCTCGGCTTTAGGACTCTAGCTAAGAGGGTATGCATTTTATTGGCACGTTCATAGAACGTGCGTTTGGACCAGGTCATTGCTCTAACAGTTTCATCTAGCATGAGGGTGCGTATGGCTAGTCTAGTCTCTTCTAGTCGTCGAAATGAATCGTCGTCCGGTTGTCTCTTGTGTTGTCCCACTATTTTTAAAGATAATATTCCACAAGTTTTTGTTAGTTACCATTCTGTTTCTACTTAACTAGCAATTAATTATTAACTAGGGGAGATGAGCAGATCGTAAAGCAGGGACACAGCCATGCAAGTACAGAGTCAATGGTAGACAAAGTTAAACTTGGTGTCTTTAACCCCTTAAGGACACATGACATGTGTGACATGTCATGATTCCCTTTTACCCCAGAAGTTTGGTCCTTAAGGGGTTAAAGGACCACTATAGGCACCCAGACTACTTCAGCTCAATGAAGTTGTCTGGGTGCCAGATCTCCCTAGTTTTAACCCTGCAGCTGAAAACTTAGAAGTGTCAGAGAAACTGCTGTTTACATTGTGGGTTAATGCAGCCACTAGTGGCTGTCTCCCTGACAGCCACTAGAGGCTGCTTCCGTGATTCAATGACTCTAGACATCTATAGGAAAGCATTGAGTAATGCTTTCCTATGTGGAGTTTGAATGCCTGCATGGCTCTCCCGCGCATGCGGAGCGGACGTCGGCAGGGGGAGGAGACGTCACCAGCGCCGAGGGATTTTTAACCCCTTCAGCACAGCGAGAAGGGAGACATAACCCTATAGTGCCATGAAAACAAGTTTGTTTTCCTGGCACTATAGAGCTCCTTTAACAAAATGCACATTAGTTTGGATGCAGACATATGAACAGCTGTAGATAGCAGTTTAGATAATTAAAGCCATGAATGAAATGGAGTGTAGTGTGTTCTCTAAACCTTTTGAATATTTTCACTATGAACACTAAAATCAACATCTAAAGAAATAAGTCTCAAACACTTAAAGTGATATTGTCACTTTGCCGTTTTTGCTTTTAAGTTAATTTTATTTGTCCCTCTATTTCCCCTTGTTTTTGTTGATCGTTTTTTTTTTTTAAGTTGTCCCTACTTTTTCTTATCAAAACCCAACAACTGTATATGTTATATACACTGGGCAAAATTATAAACACAACATTTGTTTTTGCCCCTATTTTTTCATGAGCTGAACTCAAAGATCTGAGACTTTCTATGTAGACAAAAGGCTTATTTCTCTCAAATATTGTTCACAAATCTGTCTAAATCTGTGTTAGTGAGCACTTCTCCGTTGCAGAGATAATCCATCCACCTCACAGGTGTGGCACATCAAGATGCTGATTAGACAGCATGATTTTTGCACAGGTGCCTAAGGCCAGCAACAATAAAAGGCCACTCTAAAATGTGCAGTTTTACTGTGATGGGGGGGGGGGAAGGGGGTCGGAAAACCAGTCAGTATCTGCTGTGACCGCCATTTGCCTCACGCAGTGCAACACATCTCCTTCGCATAGAGTTGATCAGGTTGTTGATTGTGACCTGTGGAATGTTGGTCCACTCCTCTTCAACGGTTGTGAAGTTGCTGGATATTGGCAGGACCTGGAACACGCTGTTGTATACGCCGATCCAGAGCATCCCAAACATCCTCAATGGGAGACATGTCTGGTGAGAATGCTGGCCATGCAAGAATTGGGATGTTTTCAGCTTCAAGGAATTGTGTATAGATCCTTGCAACATGGAGCCGTGCATTATCATGCTGCAACATGAGGTGATTGTCGTGGATGGATGGCACAACAATGGGCCTCAGGATCGTATCACGATATCTCTGCATTCAAAATGCTATCAATAAAATGCACGTGTTCATTGACCATAACATACGCCTGCCCATACCATAACCCCATCGCCACCATGGGCCACTTGATCCACAACATTGACATCAGCAAACCGCTCACCCACACAACGCCATACACACTGTCTGCCATCTGCCCTGTACAGTGAAAACCAGGATTCATCCATGAAGAGAACACCTCTCCAAAGTGCCAGACGCCATCAAATGTGAGCATTTGCCCACTCAGGTCAGTTACAACGACGAACTGCAGCCAGGTTGCGAGCCCGATGAGGACGACAAGCATGCAGATGAGCTTTCCTGAGACGGTTTCTGACAGTTTGTGAAGAAATTCCTTGGTTATGCAAACAGATTTTTGCAGCAGCTGTCCGGGTGGCTGGTCTCACACGATCTTGGAGTTGAAGATGCTGGATGTGGAGGTCCTGGGCTGGTGTGGTTACACGTGGTCTGCGGTTGTGAGGCTGGTTGGATGTACTGCCAAATTCTCTGAAACACATTTGGAGAATGCTTATGGTAGAAAAATTAACATTCAATTCACGGGCAACAGCTCAGGTGGACATCCCTGCAGTCAGAAAAAGTCTTAAATCGCTGAGTTCAGCTCAAGAAAAATGCGGGCAAAAACCAAAGTGTTGAGTTTATAATTTTGTTCAGTGTATATACACCACATTCATTCAGGTAATTGTGGCAAGTTGCAGCAGGAAGTAATCAACTAGACAAACGGAAAATCCATATGAATGTAAACATCATTAAGGGACTATTATAAATTATTGAAGTAAAGAATAAAGGGGAACCAGTTAAAACAGTGTGTAGCATGACTTTGCAAGTTATTGAGTTTGAATACACTACTAATGTTTTAACGGGTTCCCATTTATTCTTTATTTCATTAGCTAGATTTTCTGAATTCAGATTTCTTGTTGTTGCCCAGGTAAAATACATGGAGATGATTAAGTTGACAGAAAAAAAAGGCAACTTCTAAAACGTATGTCATGTTTAGGCTTAATGTCATAATGATCAATCAGCTAAGCAAGTGACCCACAATCAAATAAACTCTAGAGCCAGAGACCCTACCACAACCACCTACATTTTTAAGGAATCGATCGATGTGAGAAGCGCTTAACTGACCTGTATGACAAATATGTATATTCTATTACAGAAGGGGATGGGGGGAGGTGTATGTTCCACTAAAATGTGTGGTAAAAAAAAAAAAAAAAAATAGAAAAAAGTATCTTCAATTAAATGGAACACATTATTGACTCTATTTGTCCAAAATAAATAAAGAACTGAGCAATAGAGCAGTGAAGGTGAGGAGTGGACATACAGTAACAACATGTATTCTAACATCATTTAGTACCTTTGTGCTACTTTTAATATAAGCACCGAAAAACAAGGAGGATGTGGCCAACCACAATTAAGGTGCAGTCTCAGAGCTGGAAGTAAGAAACTGGGTAGCAAAAAAATGGGTTGCAAGAGAATACTGAGAACGGGCAGCAGCTTAAATAGCCTGCCCTTCGGTGGGTCCCCGCTCAGATCTCAAGCTGTTTTTTGCTCATCTTGTGCCATTACAGAGAGAACATCTCTGAAACATATCAGACTGGTCCCACCCATACGGGCAGTCCAGATCCGGAATGCCAGCAAGTTCCCTCTGCACAAGAGACACAGCAACCCCAGACGATTGTTTCAGCCTTGTTAGGCATCATCAGTGAGGCATAGCTGATATCTCCCTAGGCACCGTGAGGAAGGGGTCCACGTCTGGATTATCCCTTTAAACTTGTGGAGAGCAAAAAATGGGTCGCAAGAGACTAGCATGACTAGCATGAAACATGCCGAGTTGCAGAAAAAAAGCGTAAGAACGGAGTGAAAAATCCCACAATAACTTTGTATGAGGTCTTAATTTACTTTGAAAAGAATAAAAACCCCACAAAATAGAATGCATTAGGTAAACTTTCTAGTGTGTTCAGCATTCAAAACCAGAACCCAGGGCTGCAAAAACACACAGGACAAAAAAGAGATCAATGTGTTACTATGTAATTACTATGCGCTTAAAGAACCACTCAAATATAGAGCACTTCAACTAGCTGAAGTGCTTTATGTTTATGAAGTATTCCATTTAATGGCACCTTTTTAAAGTGCCTATTTCTTTGCGAAACGCCATTTTTATATATAGAATAAGAAACACTTTCATGTCCGTCAAACAGCCAGAGAAGTTCTCTCTCTCTCCATTAGGTCCACTGAGCCAAAGGAAGTGGCAGGCTTGTTCTGCTAGAGCATCTATATATAAAAATGATTATTTTTTTTAATTTTTTAATGTGGAACGTTCATTTAACTACTAAGCCAGTAACAGCCAACATAGTGCCTTTTCCTCACTTGATATTATTCAAATCATATAGCACACACTCACTGACTTGTGTGCTATCACTACACATCTCAGTGGCACATTCTATACTTTATTGCGTATTTAACAGTTGTGAGTGCAATGTTAGATGCAGCCCAAGAGCCATGTAGAAGTAAAAGGATGTAGAAGTCTATTGGAATTTGTTTTACATCCACTCAAATCTTACTTTTTCTTCTGTATAATTTATTGTTTCAAATCAAACTGAAAAGGTTTCCACAGCGACAAATGACCAGCCAAGTAACCAACCTTCTTATATAATCTCTCTAACACAGGGCTTGACAAATTCCTGGGATTTGCCAGCTGGGCAAACAATGGAGCCGGTCGGCTGCCCGCGGAAGCATGGAGTTTGCCAGCTCCAGGAGCTTTGTAGCAGGCCGCCCTGGGCTGTATGGAGTTCGCCAGCTCAGGGAGCTTAGTAGCAGGCCGCCCTGGGCTGTATGGAGTTGGCCAGCTCAAGGAGCTTTGTAGCAGGCCGCCCTGGGCTGTATGGAGTTGGCCAGCTCAAGGAGCTTTGTAGCAGGCCGCCCTGGGCTGTATGGAGTTGGCCAGCTCAAGGAGCTTTGTAGCAGGCCGCCCTGGGCTGTATGGAGTTGGCCAGCTCAAGGAGCTTTGTAGCAGGCCGCCCTGGGCTGTATGGAGTTGGCCAGCTCAAGGAGCTTTGTAGCAGGCCGCCCTGGGCTGTATGGAGTTGGCCAGCTCAAGGAGCTTTGTAGCAGGCCGCCCTGGGCTTTATGGAGTTGGCCAGCTCAAGGAGCTTTGTAGCAGGCCGCCCTGGGCTGTATGGAGTTGGCCAGCTCAAGGAGCTTTGTAGCAGGCCGCCCTGGGCTTTATGGAGTTGGCCAGCTCAAGGAGCTTTGTAGCAGGCCGCCCTGGGCTGTATGGAGTTGGCCAGCTCAAGGAGCTTTGTAGCAGGCCGCCCTGGGCTTTATGGAGTTGGCCAGCTCAAGGAGCTTTGTAGCAGGCCGCCCTGGGCTTTATGGAGTTGGCCAGCTCAAGGAGCTTTGTAGCCGACCGCCCTGGGAGGCAGCAGGCTTAGGAAGCTTTGTAGTCAGCCGGCTCAGGGAGCATGTAGCTGACCGCCCTGGAGGGCAGAGGCGGCAGGCTGGAGGAGCAGTCTTCCTGCAGGTAGGGGTGGGTGGGGTGTGTGTGTGTTTTTTTTATATTCTTTATTTTTGTTGTGGAGGTGAGTACAAAACATAGTCATGCGCCACAACAGCGTAGAAGAATAATATGGAAACAGATAGGTTGAACAGTGGCTCTGAGAACTTGCACATTTTTGTTTAAAGGTAATATTCGTTACGTAGGTATGTCCAAGCGATAATTATTTAAGAGTAAATATGCCTGTAGCATCCTGACACCTTTGGTAGACAGGGTTACACATGTGTGTGAAAGCAACGCTCTAGCATAAACATTCATGCCCTCCTGTAACGTCTTATGCTTGCTGCTGTGCTAAAAAAAGGTCTAGTAGCTCACAGTTTAGTAGCTCACGGTCTGCCCTAGCGTTGTCTAGTGTTCATAATATGGGTTAACATACATGCAGCTGTCGTAGCATTGGTTAAAACTAAACAATTATGCCTTATGTGTGGAGCTGAAAAGACACTGCTAATCTTAAGTGGGATCAATAACAACATTTTTAACTTGCTATAATTTTCTTGTGTTTGTGTCACTGGGTTGTTTGTGGCCTCTGTTAGAAAACATAGTGCCAGCAAACCAGGCTAGTCAGTCAAAAAAATAATTAAAAATAAAACAAACAAAAAAATACATAAAATAAATGCAAGGTAATAACTGATTATTGAGTAGGGGGGTATCACGCTTTACAGATTATATGTTTAAATGCTTGAGTGTACCGCAGGGCATAGAAACAGGTTAGTTTATGTGTGCAGGGATTAACCGAACTCTCAAGTGCCTGAGAGCAGGTATCTTAGCGTCCCTTAGTGGCTGTCAGCCCATACCGCTAAGAGGCTTGGAGGGAGAGTCTCTCGCCATGATAATACCGGTGCCGTGCCTTTTCACCTCCTGGAGCCGTGTGGGGTATTGATGAGGTGCCCACTGGAGTCTCTTTGTGCAGAGGGTGAGGCATCTTGGTATAGCCGTAGATAGGGTGCAGTACGCAGCTTCTTTCCAGCCCCTTGCCGCCGCTGTCATCTTGGGACGGATCTGGCTAGTGGTGCCTGTGACTTTTTGGGAGGAGAGAGGTGTGGAGTCTTGGTGCGGCAGTGATGTTTCCTGCGGTTGCTCTTTATTCGGTGAGTGCGTCTTTGCGGAGTTTTGACTCTCGGCCCTGCAGGGCCGTATTAGGAGTTGTTTGAGCTTTTGTGCGGACAGGGCTCTGCGTAGGCCTACACTCTCCTCTGCTTTTCGTCGTTCCGTTCACTGTCTGGGCCTGGGTTGGTTGTGCAGCTGTTCTTTGCTCCAGCAAGGCCCAGAAGCGGTCGAACAATGCATCCAGCCTCTTCAGGGATTGCTGGACGATGTCAGGGTAAGCTTCTGTAGGCTTTGTGGGTTCAGTGCCATGAGGTGTGAGTACGGCAGCCATCTTGGCAGGGAAAGTTGCGTCTCGAGTAGATGCAGGCATAGAGGCTCTGCCACTCTGTGTATCCCTTGGCTGGCCAGCGGGGACCAGGATGGAGCGCTTTATTGTCGCTTATTTCTCTGTTTGGCTGTGGAGCTACCTCAAACGCATCCAGCCGCCACGAAGCTCAGGCCCCGCCCCCCTGTGTGTGTGTTTTATACCAGTAATATTTTATTGAGAGCTCTATTGCTGTTTTTATTTTCTTCCATTTGTGTTCCTGTTACCACCATCTTTAAAGAACACTCATCATATATCCCAGAGGCAGGGATTGTACCGCTGTATGCTTACCACACTAGAGTTTGTATAAGCTCTACAAAATGTGAGTGTTATTTCTATATTTCATATTTTATTTACTGTGGAACATCCTGCACCATTATTGCTTCCATTTTTACTGTCTCCCACCTGGATCTACGATACTGCACCAAGAGGACACCCACTGCATATCCCATAAGGGGGGACCATACTGCTGAAAGCTATACACACACAAGAGCTGGATTAAACTCTAGAAAATGTGAGTAATAATTCTACATTGTCTTCTATATAGGCACCTCTTGGAACGTACCACACCATTAGTCTCATCTCTTATCACCCTCTTTTATATACCTGACCACTGCAAGAAGCGGAACCCCGCAGCCCAAGAGATGAGCATAAGACCACAGTGCCTACCTTCTGGACTCTGCACATACAGGAATCTACCAAAGCTAGGACTTCTATATATTTATTTTTATATTGTAGTGCAGCCCCATTACTTTGTCTTTTGTCAGCTAAGCTAATGCTTTCCCATAGGATATTACACATGTTCTCTATGGGAAATTCAGCGCCTCCATGCAGAGCACTGACACAGGACTCTCTAGTGGCAGTCTGAGTGACTGTCACTAGAGGTCTTAGTAGGTAGCAATGTAAACATTGAAAAGGCTACAGGGACAGGCTATAGGAAGCAGAACAACTACATTAATCTCTAGTGGTTCTGGTGACTCTAGTGTCCCTTAAAAAACTAGCTCCTAACTTTTATAGCTGGCTCTTACCTTCCAAACATATTTGTCAAGCCCTGCTCTAACATATTGACTGTAACAGAACCCACTCCCAAAACACTACACAAATCTACCTCCTAATGTACTTCATACTTACTTCCCAAAGTTGCAGTCTACTAGAAGTTGGAGTTTATTTGTTGCTATTAAAACAAAAATAGGAGTCTAGTTGTGAGAAGGTTACTACTTTCGATCACTCAGGATAATCTCAAAGGACTGTGGAAGGCTTCTCATGTTTATAAGGGGCACTTTAAGGCAGCCTGGGGTAATACTACTGTAAATAGGTCTGGCACAAAGCCCAACAGCAGCCTGAGTCAGCAGCAACAGATACAGACACGTACAGCTGCTACTGAAGCTTTTTGGTGAACAGGGGGTGGCACTGTGAGCCAGCTTGAAAGAAACAGAAGCACTGTTTAGCCGGTCCTCCTTTCTCTATATTCCCTCTGTTTGTCTTTATGATCATCCAGTTCCCATCTCTCTTACTTCTTTCTACATCCCTTTCTCCACTAACAAAACTAAGGAACTTTAGGCATACATTTTGCAGGACCTTGCTTTGTTCTATTTCTAGGCTGAATGCTTCAACAAAACAAAAACAGCTCCACTCTAACACCATGGGTAATGGTCCCAACTAATGCAAAAACATTGAAACTATCCTAGTCACTGAACAGAGAACTAGGGTAGGATTCTTCTGGCAATATTAGGTTGCAATGGTTATGATGCTTTAAGTAACCCTTTAATTATGCACTGCTCAACACTTTGTGTTCCAGACCCTATAGTGTTCCTTCAAATTAATAGTTCCAAACATCTATTCCCGATCCTATAGTGTTATACACACACACCACCTAGCCCTCCTAACTGTAGCAAAATCTTACTCTTATTCCAGTCTGCTGCTGATGGCTCTGCCTCTGATTTGCCTCCTTGGCCGACATCAGAAATGGTGTTCTCAGCCAATCACTGTGCTTTCCCATAGGAAAGCATTGTGTTGGCTGTTTTTTTAAAACTACCGTTGGTATTTCAGGGGCAGTGCCAGCACAAGCCAAACACAGCATCTCCTCATAGAAATTCAGTTCTATAAGGGAAATTCAGTGTTTCCATGCTGAGGGTGGAGAAGCTGAAAATCAGTGTTGTACACTGTCATAGGAAGCACCTCTAGTAGCCATTTGAGGAGTTCCCAGTGGAGGATCCCTAGATTAATGTAAACACTGCATTAAAAAAAACAACCAAAAAACATTTTTAAACCGTGTTTACTGAAAAGGCCAGAAGGGAATGATTATACTGACCAAATAAAATACAATAAGCTGTAGTTGTAACACTATGTAGCAAGATACTTTTTTATTTTATGGTATGTTAAACAACCTGTTTTTATTCAGTGTCCTCTACATCTTGGATGAAGCATACTCTTCGGTCGAAACATAATGTACAACTCAAGTTTACACTGCCCAATAGAAGAAGAATATGTTCCTGTTTGGAGTGGTTGCATTAAATTACACCGACTCAATAAAAATATTTTAAATGTGGTATGAGTGTCAGAACTAAAACATATGACAAAAGCTGCCAATTGCAAATGTAACACTGAAATATATTTAAAATAATAAGGGGGATGGGAGCCTGAATGTTAATGGTACAAGACATGCAGATGATAATCTCTGCAGCGACTAGCTAATGAACAACCAAGCTTATCTCATCCAGAGCAATAATACCTTATTTATGACGGACTAGCATGATCCATGCTAAAACCGGGAAGACCATAGCAAGCTAAATTTCCTGACCGGGGAAGCAAAATGGCAGATGCCTCAGACTGCAATTAAATCAGACCACACGGTCCATGTCAGGGGGAACAGTGCAATAGAGGCTGACATGCTATCAATAGGAGACATCTCGCAAGTCCTTTTGGACTTTAAGAATGACCTTAAAGACAAAGGCCGATATTAGGCTCAGCCCCTTGTATGGGATATTTAAAAAAAATTTACAATCTTGGTACAAGGATCTCCAAAACAGAAAAAGTGCATGATATACACCACAACGAGCATTTGGCCCACAGGAAAGAAGTTTACTTAAACTAAAAGTTATAGACCTAGAAAACAGGACACAGAAATAACCTCTGAATTAGGGGAATTCCAGAAGAAGTTAAACCTTTTAAATTATCAGAACTTCTGCCCATATTGGATCGCTCCTAAATTCTTTTGGATAGAGCCTATAGGCTACCCAAAGCAGTTTCTGCCCCACAAGGCTCTCCCAGATATGTTATCACCCGGGTTCACTTTTACACAACAGCTATGAAGAAAGTCTATAGTGTATCCTCACTATCCCCGAGATTCACTCATTTGAACCTCTTTGCAGATTTATCAAACTTCACTTTGCAACTATTTGCCCCCATCACCAAAGCCCACCGTGGTCATCACATACAATACAGATGGTGTTCCTCAATAAAACTAATCATGAGAAATGGCTCCTCAAACACAGCCTCCTCTCCACAGGCCACTTCTAAACAGTTGCAGCAATACAGCCTTTCACCAGCTTCCCTGATGCCTACAACAGGAGCGGCAGCTACTTCACCTAGGCTCTCACCTCAATGGTCTTAAGTACCTGAATGCGCACCAAAACCATCCTCTGTACCAGTGAGTCCAGCACAAGATCCAGCTTAAAGACCCTTTTGGTATCATCTGTTCCTGCTTGTCCGGACATGGGCCGTTTGTAAGAACTGAAGTTTAGGTGTTAACCCACCTCTTCAGTTAATTTTTTGTTTTGTTTTTTGTTGTTGTTGTTTGTTTTCGACACTTTGAGGGCCATAAAATCCTTCCGCAAAAGATTGCACCATTTACTCTAATAGTCATGATTGCTTTTACCACCTATAGGTCCTATACCAATTTTTGATAGTCTGTGTTGCTATCCCAATCCAGTGGAAAGATCAAGACACAGTAATCCTACATATCACGTCCTCCAATACATTCCATGGAAAAGGAATTTGGAGAAAAACCTTTTCCCTAATCCTCACCTACAACTACACTCCATGTATAACTCTTTCGTAATTGACAAGTCAGTACCCTAGGAATTTTGCATGCAGTCATTATTAGACTTCCCATGCAGAGAAAAACCCAGGTGATATGTCAATACTTTTGCCCCATCATCCTATCAAACTCCAATAACAAATTATCATATAACCCACAACTCATTCGGATCAAATAGGCTTTGCCCGCCTAGACAACCTTCGAATAACACCAGAATATATATCAATATCCTTCATCACACTGGCTGTGAGTGTCAGTAGTGCTCGCTTCTCTCCCCTAAGCCTCACCTAAAGCCCCCTCCAGCATGGTCACCGTTGGGAGTCTGCAAATTCAACAAGGTCACTAAGTGGTGACCATGCCACTTTAAAGGGACACTGTAGGCACCCAGACCACTTGAACCAATTGAAGTGGTCTGGGTGCTGACCCTTTTCCACTTAGTGCTGCAATGTAAAACATTGCAGCTCTAAGTCTGCCCTCTGTGGACAGACCGCCACTAAAGGGCTTCCGGAATTCAAACAGACTTTTGGACGTTCTCACTGACCTCACGGAACTATATTAATTATTAACATTTTGTTAATCTGAGGGGTACAATTTATGGGAATGGGGTGCCAAGGGGTACATAAGTGAATACAGGTTGGGAACCAGTGGCCTAGAGATGGCAAGTTTACAGGCAAAAATAGCACACATTTCTTGAAAATAGCATGCTTTGTACAACAGTATTCATTTTTTCCTATATATGCCTGCTCAGACAGAATATAATGTCACATCAGATTCATTTAACTCTTTCCCAGCTATATATAACAGTGTTATACACATGCAGAAATGTAGGCATTATTAATTCCCAAACATACCAACTGCCAAAGAAAGCCCCCAAATTTGAGCAACACATTCCTGGTTAGTCTGGCCATTTTCAGATGCAGAGATATATGGGGGTGGAGATATGATCTGAATGCAGAAAAGTTGTTTACAGCACAAGGGAGGAGATGGCTAGGAAATTTCTATAACTCCCACAACGTGGGACATTATCAATTAAAATCAGAAACAGTACGAAATTAAAGAAGTCTTAACCAAATTATAACGGTCACAATTCCATAAAAAAAAAAAAAAAAAGTTAATCAAGATTAAAAGCTATATTGAGAATATAAAATAAAAGCACACCTTCCAATCTATGTCAGCTGACAATCACATATGCTGCTGTATACTTTGTGTAAATGTGATCAAATCATATTTGAGGACAAATCACTTTTTAATTAAAATGTCCACAATTACACCATGCATAGTGATGCAGCGAAATGAAAATTCTGGGCCGAAACCGAAAATTCCGGATGCCCTTGATCGAAAGCAGAAACCGAAAATGACTTTTACCCAAATGATTTTTAAAAAGTTTTTCCCTATAATTGTAATATTAGACTTCATGAATTTAATTAATCTATTATGAAAAACTTCCCCTCTCCCTTCTCCCTTCTCTTTTAGTGGTCCCCCCCCCCCCCCCCCCCCCCGCTTAATGTTTCTCTCCCCCCTCTTTTTTAGTGTTCTTTTATCTCCCCCACCTGTGTTCTCCCCTCCCCCGTCCCATAGTGTTCTCCCCTCCCCCGTCCCTTGTCCCATAGAAAAACCCTTACTTTACAGTGTAGCAAATCCATAGCATAAATTCTAGGTGTTGTTTTGGTTCAGAAATTGGGAAATTCTTGATTGAAATATAAAGATTTTCAGGAACCAAGTTAATTCTGGAAGGAAGTTTCTGGTAGTGATTCTGGAAAGATGCTTTCCCTGCAGTCTGAGCAAAGACCATGCTTACATTCCTTCCTAGGGACACCTCTAATGGCTATCACTCACACTATCACGCCACTATAGGAGTTTCTTGATGCTTATACGAGGGTGCTAAACGCTCTTCATACACTGAGATGCGGATTGGTGCATTATCATTAGTATTGATCTCATAGCAGAGCAGCATAACATTTTTTTTTAAAGGTAATAAAGTCTTTTAATTGCGTTTTGCGGGGGGGTATAATCTAACTTGTTAGGAAAACATGTTTGTATTTCTAAAGTTAGAGCACTCCTTTAATACATGCATTATAACTAGGTAAAAGAAACATGGATAACATGCTGCCAGTTGAAAGAGCCTAGTCATACAAAAAAATGACAGCACTTTTACGGTTTAGGTTTGAAGAAGAGAATTTGCAAGCCAACTTTTTCTAAAATCTGCAAAATACATTTTAAGCAGTAACACTAAAAAGAAACTAACCACATCTCATGCTTACAAGGTCATGAGTCAAGTTTTTTGTCATTATATGTAAGCAGTCTGACCAAAACAATGCCCACTTCTCTTGTAAAGAAAGAAAGAAAAAAAACAAAACATTTATATATATATATATATATATATATATATATATATATATATATATATATATATATAAATAATTTATTTTATTCTTTTAATCTGGGTGATGTTTACAGCTAAAGTCATATGTAGATGAAACTGTACTGCATACTTTCACATTTGATAAGATCCCATCCACTTCAAAATTGTGCAGATTCCAGGGTATGACTGAAGTAGATTCAAAGTCAATTCACACAATCAAAAAACATCAAAACATCCAATTCATGTGCAAATTGTTATTGGTACCTTTATCATGCTGCTTACTCAAAGCCTGCTTGGCTATGGAATTACGGTATGTGGCCACCAGCCTCAGGTCAAATTTGTTTTGTATCAACTAAAGGAGACTTGGTTGATATACTAAATTCCACTGAACTGGTCATTAAATAATCAAGCTATACTGCACACATACCTGTAAATGAAAGAACATCTCACTAATACAAAAAAAGAGCTAATACATGTTCTAGCAACCAGAGTGCTACAGTGACGACAGACAGGAAGCAGTAGATAACGCACACAATCCACACCTAACATCAAAAAATAATATAATGCATGTGAACTAATAGCAACCAAACAATGTTATTTATCCAACACCAAGGTTTAAGCATTCATAACAAGTGGTTAGGCCAATCCTGTTAGAGCACAGCAGTAATGTCAATAACTCCATCTAGAGGTAAAAGCAAGTAATTTAATGTATCTTTTGATCTCTGACTTGCATGTAACTAAAAAGGAAGGGAGAATAATTCTGAATTTTATTCTTGCAATGGGCAAGCAGACTTAACTCAAAATAGGATTAATAGATCAAATACATATGCATAATTTGACATATCTAAATGGGTCAAGCTCGTACAACATACCGAATAAACATTGCAGATAGTATGTGCTCTTCTACCCTATCCAACGATGTTCCAAATTAAAAAGGTCGTACTATCCAAAACACTCTCAGGCAATGGAATGCTACAGCATGAACTTTGCTTTAGCCACTCTGTGTAGACTGAACAACTGAGGGTGCCCAACACAGGCCATGAAAGCATCATACAGCTCAAAAACAATACGATGGCAGACTTGTGCGCAGTTGTGGTTATCGTGCTAACAATTTAATGTAAAAACTTGAAAATTATTTTAAACCTGTATATGGGAAAAGTATAATACTACAGATCACTAGATTATTTCCACCAATAATACAACATGCTTCTTAAATAGTTAATGGTAATAACTTTATTTTACATGCATGTAGATGTGGAGCAGTCATTCATTGTGGGAGTTTATTTTGCTGATCCGTATACATTTCTACAATAACTAACCCAATTTATTTTACAGTTTTCCTTCATTTAATCACTGAAGTAGACTGAATATCATATCCACCCTGAGCGGAGCATGACACTCCTTGAGAGCACCGAGTTAACACTCAGCGGAGGTAAATCAGATTATCTTGCAAGGCAGGGCTGTGGTCCCCCAGGGTGACCTGGAGGGCGATCTCCAATTTACTCTGTGAGGTAGGGAGACGAACCATAACCACTACAGCAGGCTATAAAGGTTATACATTTATAAATTAGGATCTAGCAAAGATATCAACCTATGTAGCTTAGCAGTCCATCATAGCTGTATAATTTGCTGGAATATGTGCTAAGGAACATGAAAGAAAATAACCTTTGAGTTGAAATAACAGTGCAACAAGTAAGGGAGTACAATAAAAATATATGTGATGGAATGAGTAAAGGCCCTCTATTGATAGCGATACCCAATACTTGTAAATTGTACTGTTCTATTAAAGGAACACTATAGGGTGAGGAAAACATGCACTTCTGACCCTACAGTGTTAAAAATTTAATCTAGCCCCCCTGACCCCCACTTTCACCCTAAATATAGTAAAATATTACTTTTATTCCAGTCAGCTGCTGCTGGCTCTGCCCCTGTTCTGCCTGCTTGGCTGACATCATCAGAAGTAATGTCATGAGCCAATCACAATGCTTTCACATAGGAAAGCATTGCATTGCCTGACCTTGTCAAGAAGGCAGATCAGGGGCAGAGCAAGCACAAGCCAAACACAGCCCTGGCCAATCAGCATCTCCTTATAGAGTTGCATTGAATCAATGCATCTCTATGAGGAAAATTCAGTGTCTCAATGCAGTGGATAGAGACACTGTGCAGCACAGCCCCAGGAAGCACCTCTAGCAGCCATATGAGGAGAGGCCAGTAAAGGTATTACTAGACTGTAACGTAAACAATACCTTGTCTCTGAAAAGACTGTTTAACCCCTTAAGGACCAAACATCTGGAACAAAAGGGAATCATGACATGTCACGTGTCCTTAAGGGGTTAATGCAAAAGAGAGAATGATTATACTTACCAGAACAAACAACAAGCTGTAGTTGTTCTGGTGACTATAGTGTCCTCTTAAAGCTGTATTCCTGGAACTATCGCTCCCTCTGCCCCCCACTCCCTCCCAGTAAATAAAGGGTTTAAAACCCTTTACTTTATCCCAGCACCACTGTCCCTCAGCTCTGGGTCGAAGCTCCTCCACCTTGTGCATTAGACATCCCCACGGGAAAGCGTGAGGACGTCCAGCATCAGATACCGGACCAAAGGTCCGTTTCAATCCAGGAAGCCATCTAGAGGCAGACTTAGAGCTGCAATGTTTCTATGGAATTGCAATGTTTTACATTGCAGCACTAAGTGCAAAAGGGATAGTGCACCCAGACCACTTCAATTATCAGAATCCCTTTAAATTATTAGAAAAGGGTAGGTAGGATGGCCATTTTACAGTTATGCAGCCAGATGCCTCTGAATCCAAGGCTACATACATAATTCTGAAGTGTAATAAGCATGGTGGGAACATGACAATTCAGATAACTTTCTGGATGTCTACCAATCCTTTATATTTGGAACTCCAATGCAACACTTGAGAGTGGATGGGGCCTGAATATTACATGGCTCTCTACCATTTGTATTTCTCGTTTCTGGAAGAAGGAAGGACATTTTGGCAACCCAACATCCTTTTTATGAGGGAAACATCCCGTAAGACCCTACTCCGCTAATAGGAGTCGCGGTTAACACACAGTACCGAACGAATAACTGATTCCTGATTGTTTTTAAACTTTTTTTCTGTTTATTATTTATATAGCGCCATCAGATTCTGTAGCACTGTACAATGGATGAAGAGAATACATAATTCCAACAAAACATGAGTAGGTTATAGAACATATCAAAGCATTGAAAGTCATGTTTCAGTCTTTGCAGATGAGAAAACTCTAAAGTAATACAATTTGAGCAAGATATCACTTTGCTGCAGAGGGATTGCAGATTAATTTTAATGTAAAAAAAATGCATTAATGCACTTCAGAGTAAAGAATACACAAGCAACGTATACCCTTAATGGAAGCAAATTAGGACACACAAGAAGGACATGGGAATTCTTATAGACAACAAACTATGCAACGATGTGCAATGTCAATCAGCAATGGCTAAGGCCAGTAAGGTATTGTCATATATGAAAAAGGGCATTCATTCATGGGATGAGAATATCATTTTTCCTCTTTATAAATATTTGGTAAGACCACATCTTGAATATGCTGTGCAAATTTGGGCACCTGTACTAAAGACTGATATCACGGCACTAGAAAGAGTGCAGAGATGGGCTACAAAATTAATAAAAGGAATGGAACCTATCAGCTATGCAGAAAGGTAAACAAATTTAAACCTCTTTAGTTTAGAAAAACGTCACCTGAGAGGGTATATGATAACATTATACAAATATATCCAGGGCCAATACAAACCATTGTGTGAATATCTATTCACAAACAGGACTATACATGGACACGAGGTCATGCATTTAGACTGGAAGAAGGAAGTTTAGTCTAAGGAAACATTTTTTTACCATAAGAACAATATGAATGTGGAATTCTCTGCCTGGAGAAGTGGTTTTATCAGAGTCCATACAGATGTTCAAACTGCAAATATATGCATACTTGCAAAAACAGAATATTCAATTATATAATGTTTCAACTGTAGGGTAATAGCTTCTTGATCAAAGGATTAATCTGACCACCATTCTGGGGTCAAGAGGGATTTTTTTCCCCTAGTTTGCTGCAAAATTGGAAACACTTCAAACTTTTTTTTTTTTTTTTTTTTGCCTTCTTTTGGATCTACAGTAAAAAAAACAAATGTGAAGAGAGAGGAACTTGATTGACAGGTGTCTCTTTTCAATCCATGTAACCTGTTACAAATAGTGATAGGACTATGTAACTAAATGTTGAAAACTACAGTTAAAGGACCAGAATCATTTTGCACACTGCTATTTTGATTTCTGAGGAAATACCAAACTATAAATAGTATTATATAAAGTTACATCATTGAAAAGATTTGAACGGTGTATTTCAGAAATCCGTGATTGTTTGCATAATTAGAAATTATTGCTACTGACATGAAGCACAAATAGACGTGCCAGGATAGTAGTAGTCCAATAAGTGATACAGAATATATGCATGTACATATTTAACTATTTTTAGCACCTCCAGGTCCTTATAACATGGATTCTCATCACATTCAAAGAACTGGTGAAATAATAAGGGCCCATGACAGACATATGGCCAACATACTTTGACCTAAAGCTATTGAAGGACAAGTGCTAGAATACCAGGCATATGTATTGTGGTAGGGAATAAAAAGTACACTGCAAATACCAAGCAAAGACAGGCAACAATTCAAAATGCCCTGTGTGGTGGAAGACTTGTTGAGACTAAATTCAGATTGTAGCAAATGGACTGAAAAAAATGCATAGTGAAGCTGCTTTTTCCCCATCACATTTAACATTTTTATTTAAAAACTGCAGCCATCTCATGAATCACCCTGAAAACATTAAAAAAGGGAGACCAAAGCCATGGTTACATAGCTGAAAAGAGACTTGCGTCCATCAAGTTCAGCCTTCCTCACATTTGTTTTTTGCGGTTGATCCAAAAGAAGGCAAAAAACCCAGTCTGAAGTGATTCCAATTTTCAACAAACTAGGAAAAAAAATCCTTCTTGACCCCAAAATTGCAGTCAGATGTCTCCTTGGATCAAGCACTAATTAGACCCCACTAATTAGAAATTATATCCCTGTTTAAACATCTATATGGATTCTGATAAAACCACCTCTTCAGGCCGAGAATTCCTTATCTTTTTAGTTCTTACTGTAAAAAAAAACAAAAAAAAAACAAAAAAAAAACAAAACTTTTCTTTGCCTTAGATTAGATCTCCTTTCTCCCAGCGTAAATGTGTGACCTCATGTCCTGTGTATAGCCCTGTTTATGAATAGATTTCCAGATAATGGTTTGTACGGGCCCTGAATATATTTGTATAATGTTATATGCCATGCCCTCTGAGGTGCCGTTTTTCCAAACTAAAGAGATTTAAATGTTTAATCTTTTTTTGTAACTAAAATGCTCACTTCCTTTGAGCAATTTTGTAGCTCATGGTTCTTAAAGGGACACTGTAGGCACCCAGACCACTTCAGCTAATTGAAGTAGTCTGGGTGCTGTGACCCTTTTGCACTTAGTGCTGTAATGTTGAAACATTGCAGTTCCAGACAGCCACTGGGGTGCTTCCAGAGTCTAAACTGCCTTTTGTCAGTTATCTGACGCTAGACATCCTCACGGACCTCCAGCGTCAGATTTTACCCATAGGGAGGCTGATATCGGCAGGGGAGGAGCCTGACCCAGCGCCGAGGGACATCGGCGCTCAATTCAGGTAAGTGACTGAAGGGATTTTAACCCCTTCAGCCCCGCAGGAGGGGGGCACTCCGAGAGCCTATAGTGCCAGAAAAACAGGTTTGCTTTCCTGGCACTATAGGATCCCTTTAATAAACTTGGATAAGAAAGGGGGTGGTCACCTCTCTTTCTTTCTCTCTCCTTGTTTTTCACTACCTCATACTGCATCTCACCTCTACTAAAATAAAGGAAAACTCATGCCTAAACCTAAGCACTCTCGATCGTGGCATTAGTACTTAAAGTACAAACTACGGATAGGGAACGACACTAATACGCAACGTTGAGATACAATGGCCAGGTACTGGCAAAAGCACCACCAACAGCAACCAGAAGAACTGAAGGTGTATATCGTGTGGGGTGCCCCTGGCGGGTGTCGGGGTGGGAACGAGTGGCCGGCTGTGTGTGGCCGTCTTGGCGGCGGTGCAGGGCCATCTTTGGTGTCTCTGTGTGGCCGCCTGGATGTCCGCGCATGGGGGCTGTGGCTCTGGTACACAAAAGCAATGATACCTGTATATAACCACTGTGAAGGCTTTCTGTAACCACCATACTGAATGTAAATAGACAGCTTACAATGAACATGTGTCCATCTTGGCATCCCTGTGTGGCCGCCCCTCTGTATATGTGTAACAGATATGTAAAATGTGCATGGCTAACCCGGCATCTTTCCTAGACCTTCTCAGAGACTAAGCAAAATCGACTGAATATGTTTCCCTATGTATATGTTAACATGAGTAATGTGCTCACTTTTGTACCCAGTTTGTGCATGACCTGACAAATAAAGAATTAAAAAAAAAAAAAAAAAGAAAGGGGGTGGTCAAGAAGATGAATATTAAATACATTCACAGCACCCAGGCAAAATTATGAAGTAATCGTTTATTCAGCCCACAGAATTCCATAAAAGCACTGTGTGACAAGAAATATTTGTGCAAATATGTATAAACAAAGTTGTAAAGCATTACCAAAATGATTCAATAGGTTTACATTTCACCACATAGGAAATTAAAGGGACACTAAAAAAAATAAAAAATAAACTTAAAGGGACACTGTAGACACTATAACCATTTCACCTCCATGAATTGGTTATAGTGCCTGGCATCTCCTGACATTATCTGCGGATGCCAGGATAGTGTTCAACCATTTATCGAGCAGTTTGGATCGTGTTCAACCATTTATCGAGCAGTTTAATACTTAAAAAGGGTCCATGGTCAGCCCACAATCCGGCCTCTTCTGGAGGAGTGGCTAAGGCAGAGATTACAGACTTCCTCGTAATCATATTCTTCATACCCTCATTTGGAGCTTTGATTGGCCGAGTGTGTAAGCTGACTGCTTTTAGCCTCTCAGCTGTCCAAGCCTGCTCAGGCTAATACTTCCTCATTAGCCAAAGCAGCATAGAAGGGATGGTCTGTTGGGGACTCTCGATAAGCATTAAAAAACAACATTAAAACCTGTTTAATACTGAATGAAATGTTTGTACCAGGGGACTCCAGACCTTATAACCAGTTTAATGAGATGAAGCCGATACAGTGCCCAACAGTGTGCATTTAATTAAGAGTCTCCCCCTGCTGCCTTGCTGTTGAACAAATGTGTAATTTTTGAGAAACTGCACATTTACATTTTCCATGTCCACTAGTAGTTATCAGACAGGCTGCCACTAGACGTTTTCATAGCCACTAAACGTTTTCATAAAAAATAGACTTTTATCCCCCAATTTACCTACTGTGGCCTAAAATTTTAAATCCACTTTCTATTGTATTTCACTACATAACCAATACATTGGGTATTTATCTGCCCAGAAGAGTCTAGAAAGCCAACAATAAATTACCTCAAAACAATTACTTGTAATGTAAGAGGTTAAAATAAGTAAATAATAAAGTTGCCCAAAGGCTCTATAGTAGCAAAGATTAACTAGCAACAAACCATCCCAGTGAAAAAGGAGAGGTTCAAGAATTGAGCAAACTAAGAATGCATAAGTACTCACAGCAGAGCACAGCTTACTGCTGAGCTGTCACTTTCTAATGAAGAACTGCTCCTTGCTACATTTTCAGGAAGGGATAGATTTGTGTTTCCTCACCTCAGCACACACTATTTTACCATTTATCAGGATGAATAATTCAGAAACTTAACACTGTAGTCACCCAGAACACTTCATCTCAATTAAATGGTCTGGGTACATTGGTCCTGGTCATTTTAACCCTACAATTTTATATTGTAGGGTTAAATGCACCTCTATTGGCCATCTTCCTGACAGCTACAAGAAAGGACATCACTGAAGGAGGAGCTGGAGAACGGGGTATGTAACTTTTCAAGGGACAGCACACTTTGCTGGTGGATTTTACAAATATCTATAATATTTTTTATTAATTGCACACTATCCCTCTCAATAGCCAACCAGTGATACACAGTGCGTAAGTTGAATCTCTCAGCCCATCACTGGCCACCAAAAAAAAACCTTATTATAGGGCAGGCATAGGCAACCTTCTGCACCCCAGATGTTTTGGACTACACCTCCCATGATGCTTGCCAGCATTACGGGTGTAAGAGCATTATGGGGGATGTAGTTGCCCATCCCTGTTATAGGGTGTGGAGAGAAGAAGGGAGGAGAAGGGAGGAGACAGCATTTTCAAACAGTTTACCAGGTTCCATGTTGCCCAACAAGTCTAAGACGGCAGCCAGTCACTCCTGCCAATAACTTAATATTTTTTTTTTATATAGGATAGCATCAAAACCCAGGCTCATTCAATGGAAGACCCCCTTCCATTTCCCTTCACATTTCATGACTTATAACTGAGCATGGAGCAGGTTTATAACTGAAGTTATTTTTGGTAATCTCTGAGCATCTCTTCTGCAAAGAAGCAGGAGCTGCAGCCAAACTGAATGGAGACTTCAGCTTGAGCAGCAGTTTCATTCCTATTTTCTTAGAAAGGCAACTGTTACACAGTGTTGAACTACAAATTCATTCATTCCTTACAGGAAGTTGCAAATCCTGGGTATTTTAAGCATGCACATGAATTACACAACACTTTAACCCCTTAAGGACCAAACCTCTGGAATAAAAGGGAATCATGACATGTCGTGTCCTTATGGGGTTAAAGGAACACGAACCTGTATTCCTGACCCTATAGTGTTAAAACCACCATCTAGCGCCCCCCCCCCCCCCCCCCACCCCCCTCTTGTCTCCCTAAATATAGTAGAATCTTACTTGCATTTAAGTCTACAGCTGCTGGTTCTGCGCCTTTCTGCCTCAAACTGCCTGCTGTCATCATCAGAAGTTATTGTCTGGGCCAATCACAATGCTTCACCATAGGATTGGCTGAGAATGTCAAATAGGCAGATCAGGGGCAAAGCCAGCACAAGTCAAACACAGCCCTGGCCAATCAGCATCTACACTAATTCAATGCAGGGCTTGGCATATTTGCTTAACCCCTTAAGGACTAAACTTCTGGAATAAAAGGGAATCATGACATGTCACACGTCATGTGTCCTTAAGGGGTTAAAGGGACACTATAGTGCCCGGAAAATAAACTTTTTCCCGGCACTATAGCTTCCCCCTCTGTCAAGGCACCCTCAAGTCCCTTACCTCGGTCCAGCGCCGATATTCCTCGGTGCTGGCTCAGTTCCGCCCACACTTCTTCCCCATATGTCTAATTCGCATGCGCGGCAATGGCCATGCTCTCATTAGGATCTTATTCAATGCTTTCCTATGGGGAAAATCTGACGCTGGAGGTCTGAGACAGCCACTAGATGAGGAGTTAACCCTCAGAGGTAATATGTGCAGTTTATAAAAACTGCAATAATTATCACTGTAGGGTTAAGGGTGATGGGAGTTTGCACCCAGACCACTTCAATGAGCTGAAGTGGTAAGGGTAATGGGAGTTTGCACTTCAAAGAGCTCAAGTGGTCTGGGTGCCTACAGTGTCCCTTTAAAACCTGGAAGTCAGCTAAAAAAGTTAGGAGACAATTTATTTATTTATTTTAAATAGTTTTATTTTCAAAGAGAAAAATACAATACTTAAAGGGACACAATGGTCACTAGAAACACTACAGCTCAATGTAGTGGTTCTGGTGTCTTTATCCTGTTCCTGCACACTTTTCAATGTAAATACTGCATGTGTTTAAATTACTGGCTAGTTACACCTCTAGTGGCAGTCACTTAGACGGCCACTAGAGGTGCTTCCTATTGATCCAATGCATCTCAATGAAGAAATAGCTTCCCAATGCTTTTCTATGGGAACGCCTTGGCTGAGATCAAGATTAATTATCTAAGCCATGGAGGCGGGGCTCACTGAGAGACACACACAAACACATTCTGGAGTGGATCATTTCCCTGGGGTCCAGTTAGTGGCTTGAACCTATAATCTTCAGCCCTTCTTGCTCTGCTCCCTTACGCACTGTTTAGTGATGAAGGTCCGGAGTGACCTCATATTCTGGCACCAGCCATCACTGCAAGGGGTGCTAGGAAGCGGAGCAAGAACTGCAAGAAGATTACTGCTCTCTTGCATGGGATCCTTTCGTCTACCAATCCTTTTTAGCTATTACACATGTAAAAAAAAAAAAAAAATTAAAAAAAAAAAAAAATTAGGTTCATAAATAAATGAAACCATGATTAAAGGAACACTATAGTCCTATAGTTTGGTGCAGTGTCCCTCCCTCTTAACTCTGATGAAAAACAATGCAGTTTATGAGAAACGGCAATGGTTACATTGAAGATTAAATCCACCTCTAGTTGCTGCCAGTATGACAGCCATTAGAGGAGATTCCGTGGCACTGACCAAATGAAATGTGATGCATAGGAAAGTTCCTATTATGTGATCTCATAAGAAAGCAATAATTCAGTGCTTTCTTAAGATGAATTTTAAATGAGGAGCATTGTATTGGACAGCGGCTGAGACCAGAAATGGACACCTGGAAAGGACTAGGTACAGGGAAACTATAGTAAGTATTTATTCCCAATACCATCATGTTCCTTTAATGAGATTGTGGTTATCACATCAAGTATACTCTTCATGAACCTCTTGATGCCTACTCACATAATGGGTCACTGTTACAAATAGTATGTGTTTAATTCTAGGCAATTCACCTTATCAAGGGCCCAAGTAACGTTTCTTTATGTGCAACAAAAAAAACAGACACTGCATACATATGAACAGTTGAGTTAGTATGCCCTTGTGCATCAATTGACCGATCTCAGTCAATGACTGACAATCTGCGCAAACGTAACCAAACGGGATTATAGATAGCGTTGCTGAAGATTTTGGGATATGTTTTCCGTTTGAGTGCAGCAAGTAAGCAAGCACCTGTTTATGCAGGAATACGTCAACCACTTGATGTGCAGAAACAAAGAAAAGAGCTTATCAGAAGCCATCAAACTTATAATAGCAGATGACAGATTAATTTAGGGCTTGACAAATTTGCTTTCAATCTAGGAGCCAGCTAAAAAAAAAAAAAAAAAAAGTTAGGAGGCAGTTTTCTTCTCCCAGTGACAAAAATACATTTCTTAATGTAACACTACAGCTTTATGTAGTGGCTCTGCTGTTTATATCATGTCCCTGCAGGCTTTTCTGCCTAGTAACACAGCCAGTGACAGTCACTCAAATGGCCACTAAAAGTGTCTCCTATCTCATTGCTGCACAGCGTGCAGCACCTACATTCAGCGTCTCCACGCTCTGCATGGAGGCGATGAATGTTCCCCATAGAGATGTGTTAATTGAATGCAACTCTATGAGGAGATGATGATTGGTAATTGCTAATCTCAGGAGGCGGGCCAGATGCAGCAAGACAGGCACGGCATTGGGGGAAGAAAAGCTAGTAAAAACTCATTCCCATGTGATCAGAGGGAGGACTGAGACAAAAAAAGACAGACACAGACACACTCATAACTAATAATAATAATAAACTATTATTTGATACTCTCAAATGGATACACACCAAGATTCATAGATACACAAAGGAAAACCCAGTTTTAAAAAAAAAAAAAAAAAAATACATATTTTTAGCCACCCTCCTGTTTCCTACTTTTTGGGCTCAGAAGGGTAGCTTCCATGGCGTCCAGTGGGACTGGGCAGCAGGTGACATCAGGTTAGTGGGCCTGGCTGTGACTTCTGGGTGTGGGCTGCTGCTGGTCCAGACTCACCCCTCCTGTGTCTCTATCCTCAAGCAGCTCTTTGCGCACCGAGAGGAAGTGAAGGCAACTGTGCTTACTTCCTCCCAGCACTAAGGCCGCATAGGCGAAAGGGCGGGCAGCCGGCTCGGTGGCATGGGTGTGCGGCGAGGAATGTCGCTTTTACCTTATGTTCTGCAAGCAAGTGATTACAGTTCCCTTCACTTACTCCCGGTACACTGATGTTCTATCAAATTCCCCTAGAGCTGCACAGTGATTGAGATGGGAGGAGGAGGCAACGCGCTGACCAATCTCGATTGGTCAAGCCTTGGATTAGTCAGTCAAATAAATCAAATATCCAAAGACAATCATGTTTTATGCTATAGAAAAGCCAAAAAAATGTTTTGAAGCACACACATGAAACATAAGCAAGACCTTTAGAGCTTAAACGGATACTGTAGTTACTATAACCATTTCATCTCTTTGAATTTGTTATAGTGCCTGAGGTCACCAGGTACTTTCCCTCAATTCAAAATTAAACCATTTTTGAGCAGTTTAACACTAAATGTGGATTCCTAGCCACCCACAGTCCAGCCCCTACTGGAGGTGTGGCTAAGCCAGATTACACACTTCCATGTAGCCATACCCTTCATACAATCAGTTGGAGCTATGATAAGCTAAAATCAGTCAGGTGACTCTCAACCAATCAGAACTGCCCAACTGATGCTAAAGCTAATGCTTTCTCACTAACCAAAGCAGAACAGAGAGGAGGGGGGAAAGGATGTATGGGCTGCTTGGGACTCTCATTTAGCATTTAAACACTTATAAACTAATGCTGAATGAAATTATGGCACATGGGGATTCCAGACACTATAACCAGTTTAATGAGATAAGGCCGTTACAGTGCTTATTGTCTCTGCACAACATGAACACGCAATGCGTTGTATAAATATTTTTGTATGAGTAGCAAGAGAGTGAATTTCCACATTATGATGTCTCCAGCAAAGGCAGTAGGCATAAGTCGCCAGGGAAGAGGTGGACCTCATCGATAGCCACCTAGTACCATACCCACTACATCAAGCTGCAGTGGCTATTGTGCTTGAGGTAAGCATTTAAATAGACACTCTAAAATAAATTTTTAGGTAGTAACTGCATGCCCCCTCCATTCATAGAGACAAGAGAAATCTGAAAGTGAGGAGATCTTCCCGACTTTACACTGCCTGAATTATCATACAGCAGTAAAAGCCTGAGTGCCTCAGCTTACCACTGTGACTCATTGCTAGTATGAGATCGCATGGCTGACAATCTGCTTTAGCCATACCTCTAGCAGTTGTAAAGTATTTCATAGTGATGAAAGTGATGGAAGAAAGGAGGTAAGAGGCAAATACTAAAACACAGGAGAGATGGAAGACAAACGGAATATGAAAGCAAGAAATCAGTTTTGTTTTGGAAAGGATATAACAAGGAAAGGCAACTTTCGGCACGCCAGATGTTGTGGACTACATCCCCCATAATGCTCTTACACCCATAATGCTGGCAAAGCATCATGGGAGGAGTAGTCCAAAACATTTGGAGAGCAAAAGGTTGCCTATGCCTGGGATACAATAAACGTATTGTTTGAAACATGCATGAGCGCAGGGTTTTGTCTGGATATCTGCGGTTCCGTTGAGGTAGTGCTGACCCCCCCACCAAAAAAATAAATAAATCCCTTTTTACACTCACCTTGCATTGGCTCCATTTCCTCTGACGTCAGCCACGAGTGCCGCTTGCGCATTATGCCTCCCACAAAGGGAAAGCATTGATTCAATGCTTTCCTATGGGGGGGGGGGGGGGGGGGGGGATTTTAAGACAGTGGATGTCCTCATGAAAAGCATGACAATGTCCAGCATCGTTTCACAGACACGAACTCTGTGAAAGGCCAGGAAACGCCTCTAATGGCTCTCTGGTAGACAGCCAATAGAGGCAGGATTAACCCTGCAATAAACATTGCAGTTTCTGTAAAACTCCAATGTTTTACATTGCAGGGTTAAAGGAACAGTAACACTGCCCCCAAACCTTTTCAATGAGCTGAAGTGGTTTGGGTGCCAATAGTGTCCCTTGAAATATTCTTATCACTTCTGTTAATCTACTAGCAAGAATAAGCATGTAAACACCATAAATAGTCCTTTCCCATAACACAGAGGATTAGATTGTGCATTAGGATTCTGTGAACATCAGTATCTTAGGTTGATATATTTTATCCCATAAACTAACTTAAGCCTTGAGATGGAAAGCATTGTTTAAACCACGGTTATACAAACTTTGACACTCCATAACGGCGGCAAAGCATTACAGGAGATAGTGCTTGTCCATGCTCTAGTAATTTCGCACATGGATTACTTTAAACGTCTCCTAACTGCTCTTCCCAAAAGCCATATTGCCCCGCTACAGTCTGTAATGAATGATGCCGCCAGACTGATTTTCCTCTCCAGTCGGTCCTCCCACACCTCACTCCTCGGTCAGTCCTTACAATGGCTTCCTGTATACTATAGGAGTCAATTCAAAGTACTAACCCAAACCTATAAAGCATTGAACAATCTTCACAAATCCATAGGTACGCCCCTTTTTGGTCTCTACCCACTGCCCATAACCTTCTCCTGTCCGCTGCTCGCACCTGTACGACCAACTCACGCTTGCAGACTTCTCATGGGCGGCTTCCTTCCTATGGAATAGCCCGCCTGCCATCAGACTCTCCCCTAGTCTTCAATCATTTAAGAAGTGCCTTAAAACTTACCTCTTTAGGAAAGATTATGGCCTCCCAGGGTAACCTCTACCGCACATACCCGTCTCTTGCCCTCTCCTAAAGGGCAGCACTCTCTCTCCTCCAGCTCTGCTTCACTCCCACCTTATTTGATTGCTATTTCCTGTTCCATTGCGTTTTATACCCCACCTCCAATAGACCGTAAGCTCGTTTGAGCAGGTTCCTCTTAAACCTTAAATCGTTCCTGTAAGTTTTCTTGTGATTGTCCTATTTATAGTTAAATCCCACCCTCTTATAATATTGTAAGTGGCAATAATAATAATGTAGTTCACATCATCTGCAGTGTTAAAGGTTGCCTACACTTGGTTTAAATTATGGATTCATGCCCTCCATCCTGCAGACACATTTAGCGCTGCTGCAGTATTGTTACGGTCAGGGCCGGCCTTAGGCATTTGGGCGCCCTGTGCGAAAAATCTTCACAGCGCCCCCCTTCCCCCCCCACACACACACACACACACACACACACACACAAACACAAACACACTGTCATACACAGACAGCCACACACAAACACACACAGACATGGAATGTGACGGCAGATAAGAACCATTCGCCCCATCTAGTCTGCACACACACAGTCACACACACACACACACACACACAGGCAGACAGGCAGACAGTCACACACACACACACACAGGCAGACAGGCAGACAGGCACACACACACAGGCAGACAGTCAGGCACACACACACAGGCAGACAGTCACACACACACACACACAGGCAGACAGGCACACACACACAGGCAGACAGTCACACACACAGGCAGACAGTCACACACACAGGCAGACAGTCACAGACAGTCACACACACACACACACACACACAGGCAGACAGTCACACACACACACACACACACAGGCAGACAGTCACACACACACACACACACACGCAGACAGTCACACACACACACAGGCAGACAGTCACACACACACACACGCAGACAGTCACACACACACACAGGCAGACAGTCACACACACACACACAGGCAGACAGTCACACACACACACACAGGCAGACAGTCACACACACACAGGCAGACAGTCACACACACACAGGCAGACAGTCACACACACACAGGCAGACAGTCACACACACACAGGCAGACAGTCACACACACACAGACACACAGACCGACACAGACACACACTAACAGACAGACACACAGACCGACACAGACACACACTAACAGACACAGACACACACTAACAGACACAGACACACTCTAACAGACACACACTCTAACAGACACACACTCTAACAGACACACACGCTAACAGACACACACAAACATTTTTTTTTTAAATTTCTTTAAACACACACTCCCCCACCCCCCCCAGCCTCATTACCTAGGGAGCAATATAAACAGTGCCTTTTCTCTATAAAGGCAGTGTTTACAGCAAAATGCCTGCACAGACAGTTATACTCACCAGAACAAAATTAAGCAGTAGTTGTTCTGGTGACTATAGTGTCCCTTTAAATGTGGCCACTAAGTTTTGACATTTACTTTTCAATTCTTTACATCAATGTTTAGTAAATAATCCACAAGGACCAATTTTGGATCCCCCCCCCCCCCCCCCCCCCCCCCCCCCCCAAGAAACATTGGGCTATGGTTATTCTGAGCAGAATACCTGAAAATACAGACTACAAATTAGCATTAAATCAAAGTGTGGAAAATAATTATTTTTTGCTGTGTTTTAAAATAAACATGCAATAACATTGTTCTCATCTGCTTCACATTTCCTAAATATTTCATTAGTAGTTTCACGTACCATTGGGGGTAATTAGTAAACATAATATATATATATATTTTTGTTATTTTTTTTTTTCTATAGCGCCATCAGATTCCATAGCGCTGTACAATACCACTACTTTTAGAAGCCAAATATGCAAGAACCTTTTGAAAGAACAGTACAGTGAGCAGACAAGCAATGTTTGTCCCTCCCCTAGCATTGATATGCTAATTGACACGGAGGTATGGAAATTATACAAAAAGATTTACTTGCATTGAAATGGATCACAAACCGCTACGACAACATAAGTTTGACTATTGTTTTTATTTATTTTTCCTATGTGATTTTTGCACATCAAACAGGCCTATAAAATTGATTAACATACAGATAAACTAAGAGTTACATTCTTTCATTTTATAAAGTAGCTTTTACGGATATGCAGCAGAGCAAACACCATTTGACAGGCAGATCACAAAACTGTTTGCAGTTATAATGTTTCCAAAACGGCTTTAATATTGCTTTGAAATATACTTCTACTCTGGCACATAAAAACAGCCAAAGAAGCTGACAATTCATGTGCCAATTCACATTTTTCATATTGTAACACCCTCCTTAACCTTCGCTTAAAGAAACTGTAAAATGTTTCAATGGTGATATAGATACATAGTTAGATACACAGCTCTAAAAAATTAAAGGGGGTTAAATTGTGTATGAGGAAAAGAAGGTTTAAACCCCTATACGTCTCATGACTTTGGCGATCAGGTATTTGCCTAAACTGAAGGGGTTAATCCTATGTCACATTGCACTTCAATAGTAATTATCACTTTTTTCCCAAGCGCTCACACCCTTTCAGCTTTTAAAAATAAAATCCAGTATGAAGAGTGCCAATGCCTGCCGTTTGCATATATACAGTAGCTTGCAGCATGCAGCTCAAAGAGGAAAAAAAAATATATACATGTATATACCCCAACCCCCACCATTCGTTCTTCCCCATCCTCCCCCTCCCTTCCTTCCTTCTCTCTCCTCCTGTTAGGCCTTAGTGGCTTCACAAATGCAAATCCGTTGATATTTAAGCAAAATTCATCAGTGCAGATTTCAGACTCAACAAGATTTAAAAAAAAAAAAAAGTAAAAGAAAACCATAACTTTTTTTTGTATCTAGGATATAAGCCTAAATGCGACATTTATAAACAGATTTTACAATATATATATGTATGTATATAAAATACATTTTTTTTTTTAAATGCATCTTTAAAATGACATATGGAAATAAAAATGCAAGTTAACCACCAATTCCCAGAGTCAAAAAACAATTAAAAATGCAATAGGCACACTGCAGAGAAAAAAAAAGAAAAAAAAAAAAGACAAAACCCCTCTAAATATAACGAATAAAATAAAAATGGTAAAAAAAAATACTGTTTTCTGCAGAAATGTAACATAATAAACAAACATGCAATAACAGGCTATTGCAACGTTTTTAAGCCATAATAAAAATCTAAAAGAAATATACTGCAGCAAATCCGTGGATGTTTTTCTACCCGCACGGCTCTGCTGTATAAACGACAGTGTAGAAATAGGACAAATATGTATATAAAAACACTGGAATGGAAGACATTCCATGCCAGAAGCACAAGACCTCTACTCCACAACTACAGAGGAAAAAAGATTAATTGCAAACACAAAAAATATTAGGTGTTAAAACAGAAGACGCAGCAAAGAGGTTTAAACAGTACTGACCTTATAAAGTGCAACTGTGCTATAATCCAGCGATTTGAGGCATACAAGGTAAATCCAGTACAAAAAAATATTAACGATAATACACAAAATAAAGAGACGCAAATGCTAAACAAAACACAATAAATTCCAAACACACGGTTTCTGCTTTTTTTTTCTTCTTTAAAGGGAAATGTGCATAAACCAGAGACTGGCAGCCATTTTGCATTGATCGTTCTCTCTCTGCTCTCTCCTCCCTCTAGCTCTCTCTCCCTCTCTGAAGGAAGCTGCTTTTTTTGTGACCTTCAAATAGAGGCAGGTCACGTGACCAAGGCTGGAGCTGTCAGTCAGGAGAGCTGTGGAATGAGGGGTGGAGACAGGCAGCCTTAAAGGGCCAGTATGTTGGTGTTGCCAGACAGAAGAGCATCTGGCTTCTGCCTTAACCTTCTCATAATAGCAGACTATTAAAGAATACATACATCTTTATGTAAAGAGATTTTAGTCACTATTATCACTATTCTAAACGATTTACCCTTTTCACACCAATTGTTTCTGCATACTTTTTACATAAATTTTTTTTATTTATTTTTTTAAACAGATGGTTAGAACTATATTACTTACCCATAAAGTTCTATCACTTGCATAAAACAAAAAAAAAAATAAAAAAAAAAACACTAAGTAGATAAGTTACATGCACACTAGTAAGGTCGATAAATATGCAGAGTATTTGGTTTAGGAATTACTCAATATATGCAGGATTTCTCTCGTTTAAAAAAAAAAAAAAAAAAAGGAATCTTCGTTCCTTCCTCAGTGCTGAGCACCCTGTCACATAGCTCATGCAGATCTCTAACCTGCTTGATCTAACAGTGATCAGATGCAGGTTCCAATAATTTCTTATTACAGACTTGATGCTGCTTACATCAAGATTCCAGACACAGCAGGACACCTGCCCAACTGTCACTTCTTTGGAACGTGAAAATAAATAACCTGCAACGTGCTAAAATAGAACTTGTCATGAATATTGTTCTTTTTGATGCATTTTATGTGTTCATGGCTGGTATTACTAGGTGAATATATTCACATCAAGACTCCAACCACTAATGTCTAAGAGTATGAATGGGGTGGAAACTCTTAACCAATATGTATGCGCTTGTAAAGTAGCACAATATGAACTTTAATATTTGCTTAAAGGGACACTATAGGCACCCAGAACACTTCATCTCATTGAAGTGGTCTGGGTGCAGAATACCTGTCCGTCCGTCCCCAAAAAATGCAGTTTACTAGATGTATCCCCCAATGAATACATGTATGCATATTTTCATGTATGTATTCATTGGGAGTATAGTCTAAAAGAGCTTACAAAAGCAGCAGTTCTTAAGACTCACTGAGAAGCCTCTGACTCTGTTCCCGCGTGTGCACTGCTGAAGCTAGTCTGAGGTCTGTAAATGAGGGGGAGGCAGGTACCCTCAGGAACTCGTTTTCCTGACACTATAGCATCCTTAGTTCCCCTCCCTCCCCCACACTCAAGGTCCCCCTCCCTTGGCGCTGAAGGGGCTAAAACCCCTTCAGCTACTTACCTCTATCCAGCACCGTGCTCCCTCGGCGCTGGTGACCTCTCCTCCCCCACCGACGTCAGCTCCCGAGTGGAGCGGAATGCGCATGCTATGGACGTTCTGCATGCTGGATGCATCCAGCCTCTGGGAAGCGCCTCTAGCGGCTGTCAGGAAGATAGCCACTAGAGGTTGGATTAACCCTGCAATGTAAACATAGTTTACATCTGAAGGGTTAAAACCCAGGGGACCTGGCACCCAGACCACTTCATTGAGCTGAAGTGGTCTGGGTGACTATAGTGTCTCTTTAAAGTATCACCCAGAACACTTTATCTCAATGTTGTGGTGCAGTGGTCCTGTCATTTTAACCATGCAGTATAAAACATTGCAGTCTTGTAGAAAGTGCAATGCGTACATTGCAGGATTAAATACACCTCTAGTGGCTGTCTTTGTAATGGCTTTCCCCATGAGAACAGAGTGAAACTTTGTCCTGGAAGCAAATTCTGCTTATAGCAGCATTTGATTGGAGGAGCATGGTATTGGGACCCCTCAGGCCTAGTTCCAATACCATACTTATCTAGGAGAAGCAATGGGTTGGAGGAGATTACAAAAGATGTCAGCTTGGATGCTACCATCATCAGATGAGGAGGTAAGGTTTGCAGCTCAGTAGTCCCGTCCCCAATAACGAGGTAAGTAAATTTTTTTTTTCCTATTTGCTCAGCAAAACTGGATATCGTGATAACTTCACTGTAAGAAAAGCTATATATTTATTAACAGTTATAATTTCCTTTCATCCTGTCCAACCTCAAATACATATATTTTTTTAAAGACTGGATTAAGTAAACATAAATCCTGACAAGTGGCAGATCCCCTTTAAACCTATGCATATGTATGCAGTTTGTGATTTCTTGGTTACCCAGTGAAGCTAGCATGAGGATGTCCATCGTCTTGCAAAATCTCATAGGAAAGCAATGAGTAAGCACTTTTCTACGGGAAAGGCATTAGATTCCACCTTACGCCAACGCCGGAGAAGGAGACTGAACTAGCTTTGAGAGACCTCAGCGCTGGAACCAGGTAAGTCTTTAAAGCAGGGCATGACAAATCCCATACGCCAGGTCGCCAGGGCAACTAGGAATATTGTGAGTGCATGCCTGTGAGCATGTCTGTTGAATCAGTAAGTGTGTGTGTGTGTGTCTGTTTTGGTGACCGTCCCCTCTGATCACATGGGAAAGGTTGTTGTTTTTTTTACTCGCTTTTCCCCCCCCCACTCGCTATGCAGATCTAGCCACGGCTTGCCCCACTTTCATGGCTGAGATCAATCGTGCTCGCTTTACCATAGGAAAGCATTGGGAGGCTATTGCGCATGTGCAGCGCCAACCAGAATCAATTCATAGAGCAGTATTGAATCAATGCATCTCTATTGGTAACGCAGCGCCGTCAGCCCGCTTTCACGGATATTCAGGCGGTCAAGGCATCATCAAAATGTGAGTAGTCATTTTATGTGATGGGGCTAAATTAATTAAGGGGGGGGGGGTGGATAATGGATTAATTAAAGGGGTGAGGATTAATTAAGGGGGGTGTATTAATTAATGGGGGTGTGGATTAATTAAGGGGGTGTGGATTAATTAATTAAGGGGGGTGTATTAATTAATGGGGTGAGTATTAATTAAGGGGGTGTATAATGGGGGTGTGGATTAATTAAGGGGGTGTGAGGATTAATTAAGGGGCTGTATTAATTAAGGGGGCTGTATTAATTAAGGGGGAGTGAGGATTAATTAAGGGGGAGTGAGGATTAATTAAGGGGGAGTGAGGATTAATTAAGGGGGAGTGAGGATTAATTAAGGGGGAGTGAGGATTAATTAAGGGGGAGTGAGGATTAATTAAGGGGGAGTGAGGATTAATTAAGGGGGAGTGAGGATTAATTAAGGGGGAGTGAGGATTAATTAAGGGGGGTGTATTAATTAAGGGGGGTGTATTAATTAAGGGGGGTGTATTAATTAAGGGGGGTGTATTAATTAAGGGGGGTGTATTAATTAAGGGGGGTGTATTAATTAAGGGGGGTGTATTAATTATGGGGGGTGTATTAATTATGGGGGTGAGTATTAATTAAGGGGGTGAGTATTAATTAAGGGGGTGTATTAAGGGGTGTGTGGATTAATTAAGGGGGTGGATTAATTAAGGGGGTGTGGATTAATTAAAGGGGGTGTGGATTAATTAAAGGGGGCTGTGGATTAAAGAATTAAAGGGGGAGGTTTAAATAATGGGGGTGCAGGTTTTTTTTGATTAAGGGGGTTGCAGTATTCTATTTATTAAGGGAGGATGTGCACTGCAGATTTTTGTTTTTTGTTAAGGGGTGTGCAGGTTTTTTGTTATTAAGAGGGGTTGTGCACGTTTTTGTTTTTTATTAAGGGGGTGTGCAGGGTTTTTTATTAAGGGGGTGTGCAGGGTTTTTATGTGTAGGGAGTGTATGACATTTATGTGATCGGGGTGCAGGGTTTTTATATGAAGGGCGAGACAAGGGGCTTTGTAGAAAGTTGCAGGAGTTTTCTAGAAGGTTCTCACCAGCCCCTTTCTACAAAAGCACTGGTCTTCCCCCTTCTACAAAACTGGCGCATTTTACAAATTTTACAAGCAGTTTACAAATGTGTGCAATAAATATTATTGAAAACATTGAAAAAAATGTGCGTGTTTTCTTACATTTTTATTATGGGGGGGGGGGGGGTGCCACACTCCGGGTCCGCCCCGGGTGCCAAATGCTCTAGGTACGCCCCTGGGCGCAGTTACACAAATAGGATGTTTTCCTCAAAATGTTTCCAACACCTAAGCCTAATATTTTGCCAAATATTTGATACAATTCATTAAAATGCTGGATTTCTTTTGTGACCCAAACGTCATTTGTAAATACACAAATTTTTCTGGCAACACAACTAGGTTATCAGTCTTGCCACTTTACTCTGTAAAGTAATCACTGGTTAGACCACATATTGAATATGCTGTGCAATTTTGGGCACCTGTTCTAAAGAAGGATTATTTGGCACTAGAAAAAGTGCAGTGGTGGGCTACAATTAAAGGAATGGAACCTATCAGCTTTGAAGAAAGGTTAACAAATATAAACCTCTCTAGTTTAGAAAAACGTTGCCTGAGAGGGGATATGATAACATTATACAAATATATTCGGGGCCAATACAAACCATTGTGTGGAATGTCTATTCACACACCGGACTTTACATAGGACACAAGGTCAGGCGTTTAGACTGGAAGAAAGAAGTTCTCGTCTAAGGCAAAAAAAAAAAAAAAGGTTATTTTTACTGTAAGAAAAATAAAGATGTGGAATTCTCTGCCTGAAGAAGTGGTTTTATCAGAGTCCATACAGATGTTCAAGCAGCAACTAGATGCATGCTTGCAAAAACAGAATATTCAAGGTTATAATATCTCATTGTAGGGTAATAACTTCTTGATCCAAGGATTAATGTGACTGCCATTCTGGGGTCAAGAAGGAATTTTTTTGCTTCAAACTTTTTTTTTTCCCCTTCTTTTGGATGGACGCAAGTCTCTTTTCATGTAACTATTCCCACCCCCACCCCTTCCCTTGACGGACTTCACATTGTCATTTTAACTGCATTCAATAGTGTTCTAAAAGTGACAATTTTTGTTAAAGCAAAACAGTCACTTTTCAAAATACTTTGATATATATCCCCCAATGACCCAACAAAAAACAGATCACCTCCATTCACAAGCACAAATGAATACTTTTCAATTTAAAAAAATAAATAAAAAATACTGGCCCAGCACATAAATACATACATTTATACAAAAAGCCAAAAAACAAACAAAAACACACACAAAGAAAACAAACATACATACAACAAACACTTCACAAGAACACTATAGCGCTAACAAATAAGCAAATGGATACATTTACTCTTATTACATACACTCATGGTGCATGCAAATACACCCCTGTGACACAGAATAGAAACACAAATCTAGTTTTTGCTCTGAGACAACACAAAAATACATGGCTGTTACCAATATAGTTCGTAGTTTCCTTCATCAGATTTGATAAATAGAACTGCTGCTTGGAACTGAAGTACATGAGCAATAAACCCCTGCTTTACATGGATTTATGAGATATCTGTCTTTACAAGCTAGAATAAAATGCTTCTAAATTATGAAGGCTCTTCCTGGTCTGGGAGAAGCTGCCAGCCTGTGGTTTCATTTATTCTTTAATTCCAAATATTTTTTTCCAAAAAAAAACACACAATTTCTAGCCAGGAGTGTGTGTTTAATACCACACATATGCATTCTACTCACCACAGACGCAAGGAAGGGATGGGGCGCGCACCTCCACTCACCCAAAATATTACCAAGGGGTTCAGAGTGCACTCAGTAGCTCCTGCCGTAATGAATATTTGTGTCTATCAATTTGTGATCAAACTGTGTGATACCAAGCATATTTATTATTTCAAAGGTGAGCTGCAAACTACACTAACATTTTATTGGTGTGACATTCGGGTAAATCGATACAGAATCATAGATTAGAGAAAAATATGTTTGTGAGTAGAAACATCAGAAATTGGGAGCCTTCTAGTGCTTGAAGTCTGCTTTTTTAGGAGGAGAAGGGGAATATCTATTTGATGTTGGTATCAATGCTTTAGACTAGATGGTAAATGTATAAAAACCAAACAAAATATAAATGTCAATATTAAACCATAATAACCTCTGATGAGGTCTGCCTCAGGCCACATCAGACTGCACAAAAAACACCTTGACTTCAATATTGTAATTTTTTTCATGCAGTCCTTAAAAAAAAAAAAAAAATGTGCTTTGTTTTTTCATTAAGTGCCAGCATTTCAATTGTGATTCACATTTGGCAATTACTTAAAAATAGTAAATCAATCTGAAAATTGGTATATCTTTCTCTAGTAAGTCTCAAAGTAAAAACTACATGTATAAGCTGCTGATAAACTTAAAAAAAAAAAAAAAAAAAGTAGGCGTGTGCCTTGGAAAAGAATTAGAAGGACCAGAAATCACTAATACAGAACGCAGGTACAGATTTTAACTTTCTAAAATGAAAAAAAAAAAAAAAAAAAAAAATATATATATATATATATTATATATATATATATATATATATATATATATACACATACATACAGCACCCCATTTAAGCATGTTCAGGTGAGTGCAACCACCCCCCCCCCCATGTTCCATACATACATACATACATATATACACACACACACACACCAAATTCAATTATCTGATCACTTTGTCCTACTACCACACCAAATGATTGCCTGCTTGATTAAAATGTGTGATGATTAAGAGAGCAAATGAGGTACAGGGAGGCTACATAAAATGCATGGCTATCCATAATGAGCATGTACAAATTGATATAAATCGTCCACAATAGATACTTTACAAAAACCCATCAATAAAAGCTACAAAATAATGTTGCTAGTAGCAACAACCTTGCGTGCTCTATTTCCTACAAATTACTGCTGACGGCAACGGTGTCGTTGATGTGATTATCAGAAGAAGAAATAAATGTTTTTGTTGTTTTTTATTATATATACAGTATATATTTATTTTTCGGGGAGAGAGAACTTGACATGTAAGTTATAAATAGGAGTGTACTTTCAGATCAACAGATCTTGCCTGTTAAATAAGGCAATCAGAAGTTCGCTTTCTTTTTTTCCCATCCACAATGTCTAACTTGCTACCAGGGCAGGAGCTACCTGCTTGGCTGCTCCTGTCTGGGCATGGAGCGCTGGATGAGCAGCTCTTTAGCCACCCCCAGCACAGCTGTCAGACAGTGGGCTCCCTTGATGTCATTAAGAGCCTAGCGCCTGAGCTGATGCATCCTGTAGCACGGGAAGCCAGAGCATGACCCAGTATCCCGCCTGCCCCCTGCCTGTAAACACTGGAAATGCGCTGGAGGGAGCAGAAAGCAGCCTGTCCTTGCTGTGCACAACTCTCCTGTCCCCCCATAAGAAACAAGAGCAACTTCCTGCAGGCTGGAAGATGGCGTGCCTGTATAGATTTATACATTGAGCTGTGTGTGTGTGTGAGTGAGATTTATTAGGCAGTGCGCCTGTATGGATTTATGTAGTGTGTGTGTGTGTGTGTGTGTGTGTGTGTGTGAGAGAATGAGTGTTTATATATGGGCAGTCACTTTCTTTCCCTAAATGTCTGCTCACTGTGTCTCTCCTAAAATGTCTCCTAGTCTGTATGTTCCCTAAGTACCTCGAATATCTCTTCCCTTTTCCCAATTGCCTTCCCGGTCTCTTCCCTTTCCCTAAATTCCTCACCGGTGTCTCTGCTTTCCTAAATGTCTCTCTGGTCCGTCTCCTTTTCCCTAAATGTCTTTCCAGTCTCACCGGTCCATCTCTGCTCCCTAAATATCTCCCCAAACTATCTATTTACTAAACGTCTTTTCAGTTTCCCAGACATTTTCCACTTAATGTCTCGGCCTGTCTCTTTTAAAGAAGAACAGGCAAATAGACTATTAGGAGTCTATTCATCAAACCGTAATTTTAAAAATAGTTGAGATGGTGACTTTATCCAACTCTTCCGTTTTGGCCTAAATGTTGCAATTTTTATTTCAACTCACTGTTTGATGCATAGACAGAGAAAAGTTAAGATAACAAAAGACGGGGGGGGGGGGGGCGGAGCTTGAACTCAAACCTGAACAGACGCCATATTTCTCTCCTGGAGAAACCCTTAATCCACCCGATAACGACAAAAATACTGCCGATCCGACCCTAAAACCCACAGAACCTGAACCAGCTAGTGGGGCAGAACCGGCAGATGCCTTTTTCCCAGCCGCAAAAGCAACAAAAGCGGCGCCGCCGAGTTGAGGCCTACCGCCCGCTGACACCCACAGACCTCGAGGCACTCCTGTGAAGAAACTTTGCGGGACACCCAGGAGCTGAGTTGCCGACACAAGATCCAGCTATGGGCCGTAGGTCGCAAAAAACGGCTGCGGGGTCCGATACCAGAGATATCGGACCATGCTCCAGCGGCCGGCTCAAAACAAATCCCCTACTTCATCGGAGGAACTCCAGAATGTGGCCGATGCCGAGCCGTACAGGCAAGAGGCAGAGGCAGCATCCGCCTCCGGGATAACAACGTCCCTAACCGGGGACGCCTCAGACGACTCTGCTCCGACCACAAAGGGAGATCTGAAACTCCTTCTAAACAACATCCATAAACTGCTGGAGGCCGATTCGGCCAAGCTCAAATCCGAGCTCAAAGAGGTCAGGGAGAAAGTGGGAGCGGTTGAAGACTGAGTAACTGAGGCACACACCAAAATCACCGTGATGCAGGACACGGTCCTCCAACTACAACAAAACCAAAGAATCTTGATGGGACAGCTAGCGGTCATGGAGGACCGGCACCGCCGGTTAAACATAAAACTTAGGGGGATCCCGGCCACAGTGTCCGCGGAGGAATTACCCCACTACGTAAGACGCCTCCTCGCAACTCTCTTACCCCCAGCGGCGGCCCGCAAACTGACTCCAGACGGTATATACCGCCTCCCCTTGACAACCCACACGAAACCGAACCTGAACCGAGATGTCATCCTGAGATGCCACACAGTCCAGGAAAAGATACAGGTTATGCAAGCTGTAAAAGGAAAAACACCACTTACCTTCGAGGGCTCCACATTGTTATTTTTCCAGGATCTGTCAAAAGCCACCCTATTATGGAGAAAATCCTACAGCCCCGTCACCACCCAATTACGTTCGGCAGGGCTGCCATACAGGTGGGGTGCGGATAACTCTATCCAAGTCACGCGGGATGGTACCACACATGTCCTGCAAACCATGAACGAAGCCACGTCGTTCCTTCACAAACTGGGACTACCTACCGCAACAACAACACCGGGACTGCCTACAGGTACCTGGGACCCGACCACAGTAACACCCTTTATCCCGCGTTCAAGAGCACCACCACCACCAGACCCGTAGAAGACCACGTGGAACACAGACATATGGCCTCACTGACAGGATGCAGAAGCCCATGACATATGGACACAATTGGGACTCTTGACAAAGAATTCCTGAACTGGTTCGAGTCAATCTTTTTTATTTTATGATTTTTATTTTTCTTACTCTTTTTTTTTTCATTTTAAATGTTATTATATTTTAATGTTATTTTCCTGCTACATCTATATGTGCGATAACACCCTCACCCCCTTCCTACGAAGGGACACATACCCTAACTTCCCAGGGGAGGATGACGGCAGTAGCACGCGCACACAAACCCTAATGCCCAACAACCAAACAACCACCCCCAATAGGACATTACCTGGACCCATACAACACACCGCAACAAGACCTCCCCCTCCCCCCCCCCCACAGCCCCACCTGGTGAGGGGCCTCGCACCTTCCCACATTAGCACATACTACACCACGGCCTAACGCCCAGAAAGGCACACTTGCCAAACATGGCCCACGAAGAGGGCTAACAATGACACCAACCCCAACCATACACGTTCGCACAGAATAATGAAGGCTGGAACCGAACCAACCGTAGGGATATACCCCTCATTAACTCACGACCACTACACGTCATAGAACCACCGACCCAACACCATATACCGGACGACCATCACGGAACACTACGCTCCCGACACAGGGGCAGACATATGGGAATGACACTTTTGAGAAACAAACATGATCATAAAAAATAAAAATAGTGTTCATGACACACAACGCATAACGGAACATACCACCAGCAGTTAACTGTCTTCAACTTGTACGTGTATGATATGCACTGGCTAACTTGTCCGCAAAATGTTATGTTATGTTATGTATGAAAAGTGTCTGGCGTCTGCCGTTGTGACAGAACCGGCCCGAATGTTAAACCTAAACACTGAGAAAATAAAGAATTAAAAAAAAAAAAAAAAATAGATAACAAAAGACAATGACAGGGTTATTCACTAAAGTGAGAATTGTTGGAGCTTCAAATTTGCATAAAAGTTAATTTCAAATGTAAGGTCAAAGTAGCCACATCTGAAGCAGGTTTCAAGTTTTTTTTTTATTGTCTTAAAATTAGAAATTCACTATGAATTCCTAACAATTCTCAATTTAGCGAATAACCCTATCGGAAGAGAAACAGGCTGGAGAGAATCCATGGCAGAGTGAACAGAGGAATCATGAACATATTGTACAGCGCTAGGGAACATAATGGTGCTATAGAAATAATAATAATAATAATAATAATAATAATAATAATAATAATAATAATAGAGACTGCAAGCTTCGGGAAATAGAAATAGGGGAATGACAGGGATAAATGCTAATGAGAGCAATCGTTCAGAGAATGAATGAGCACTGTGGAGGAAAAGGAGAGCTAATCAGACCTATGGGAAACCAAATTACAAAATGTAGGACAAAATAGCAGATTTAGAAGAGTTCTCCAACTCTGCTACAGTCACAGTTCAGCTGTTATTGCTTAAAGGGAATCTCCAGTGCCAGGAAAACGATCAGTTTTCCTGGCACTGGAGGGTCCCTCTCCCTCCCACCCCCTAATCCCTGGTTACTGAAGGGGTTAAAACCCCTTCAGTCACTTACCTGAGGCAGCGGCGATGCCCCTCGCCGCTGTCTCCTCCGCGCCGCTCCTCCTCTTCATTGCATCGGCCGGTGGGCGAGACTGATCCCGCCCACCGGCCGAGGAGACCTAATGCGCATGCGCGGCAATGCCGCGCATGCACATTACATCTCCCCATAGGAAAGCATTGAAAAATAATTTCAATGCTTTCCTATGGGGAAATGAGCGACGCTGGAGGTCCTCACACAGCGTGAGGGCATCCAGCGACACTCTAGCACAGAAAACCTGTGCTATGAAGGAGGAAGTGACCTCTAGTGGCTGTCTAGTAGACAGCCACTAGAGGTGGAGTTAACCCTGCAAGGTGATTTTTGCAGTTTATAAAAAAAACTGCAATAATTACACTTGCAGGGTTAAGAGTAGTGGGAGTTGGCACCCAGACCACTCCAATGGGCAGAAGTGGTCTGGGTGCCTGGAGTGTCCCTTTAAAGTTTTGGTTTTCAATTCACTTTAATTCAGAGTTTAGTAAATAAACTTCAGAGAGAATGTAGTTGCATTCATACTGAGGAGGCAAAAGGATTCTTTGCCAAGTGCGGCCAGAATTCTTGCACTGGCCCTGCTTGCCGCTCTTAGGAGCACTAGCCCACTACAGCAATAGACATGGATTGAAAGAGCAAGAAAAAAAATGGGAAATAGGTCTCCCTTAAACACTACGATTTGGAACCATTTCTGTTCAGAAAAATAAGCCTACGCCATGCAATACTGGCAGTGACATTTTTTGCTTCTGGGATTTGTATTGTGGAATTGTCAAAGAAAAAAAATGAAAATACAAATAATTGAACTGTATATCCACTCTGCAAACCTTAAATCCTAGACAACAGGAGTTGTCTAATTTTTTTTCATGATTAATTTATTTTAGCGACAAACACTGCTAGAATATTCATTTTTAGGCAGGTTGGGCAAAAAGTATGTTTTTAGCATTGTTTGCACTTGTACCTAGAATGGAAAAAGTAAAGTTCCACTCTTGTTGTACAAGGATAAATGGGTAAAAAGGGCTTTACAGCAAAAGTGGTAACGCACATATGATTACAGAATAAGTCTTCTTGTAGTACTAGCTGCACGTCCAAATTTTAAGGGAATTGTTGGGGGACCAGACAATTAAAGCGATACTAGAGGCATAAAAAAAAACTTTAGCTTAATGAAGCAGTTTTGGTGAATAGATCATGTCCCTGTAGTATCACTGTTCAATTCTCTGCCGTTTAGGAGTTAAATCACTTTAGTTTCTGTTTCTACATCCCTAACCACACCTCCAGTGGCTGTGACTGACACATTATGCAGGATTTAAAAAAAATATGGTGACATTGTCAGCTGTTAACTTGCTTTAGAAGTTTTTATCTGCTTTTAAATTTAACTTTAATTCCATACAGGTGGCAACTGCAGGATCCAGAAGGCCATTAACAGAAGAAGATAAGACATTCTAGAGTTAACAGACTATGCAATACAGTGATCTAATATCTAGGTTACCTTTCAGAGTATGTTTAGGAAAGCTGTGCAAGTCACATGCATGGAGGTGTAACTAGAGTGGTGTAAATACATATTACATCATGTTTTAAAGGCAACTAATGCTATATCATGCAAAGGACCCCTATTTCCTTGTGATAAAATTAGTCTTACAGTTAAGTTTTTCATTACTCCACATTACCGACCATCTATTCCCCCCATCTTAAATGTCAACCCAACTTCAGAGGTTGAGTTTCAGAGTACAGTAAGTTTATTAAACTACATGTGACATTTTGCCTCTTAATTGCCCTGATATTTTCTGAAATGTATGCTCCAAATCTGAAAATTAAATATTCTGAGCTTGTTGAATAACCCTAGTAAAAGGCAATGGATTTTAAATTGTAGCATTATGATACAATATTAATGTGTTTTGCTTATGTGCCAAGCAAAAACTATGGTCTGCTGACTGGTGTTGTGCTAAACTTGGCAGAGTAGAGTGTTTTGTGATCAAAGCAGGTGGGTTATTTACTAAAGATAAAGTAGACCTCATCAATCTCAGTTGCATAACAATGTAACAACAACATTACTACCTCTATTATGCCACATAAACACTAAACAACTAACAGATTCTGAAGATTGGATTCCAGCTGTATTTAGTTGCTTTGTTTTAGAAAATGGAAAATACTTTGCATACTTTTTTAAATTAGGGCAAATTAGAGACATCAAATCTTGGTACAAGGCAATCATTAAAATAATGCACAACTACCACTTCGCCTTGATAAAATATCAACATAACTCTGGTTAAAATGACCTGTACTTCTCCCAGTTTGTCAGAATTACTGAACGGTCAACAAAAATGCTATTTTAGATGGCATCGCGGAAATAATAGTTTCAGTTTCATTTCCAGATTGGGAAGTGGATCTGAATCCCAGGAGAATTAAAAATGTTCCTGTTTTGCTTTGTAACACCAAGATCCAAAAACTACATTAGACTGAGAAAGAATCTAAAGAGGTTTCCATTTTTTTTTTGCCTGCTAAGCCATTAAATGGTTACTCCAGGCACCATGACTTGTTTAGTGATTCGAAGTGGTCGGGGTGCCTGGAATATGTACATGCAGCATTTCGCTTTGAGACAGTGCACATACAGAGATTGACTACTTTGCTGCCCGTGGTGTAACTCCACCTCCAACAGCATCAGTGGGATGGCAGCCTGCACAGAGTTCTGTGCTCACTAATTTCAATTGTATGTTAAAATGTGCATGCATAGAATCCAATTGTCTGAGAGTGATGATCTGATGCTCTTAGCCAACGAGTGACTGGATTGACATCCGGCTTCTGCAGCATCTGGTTGTTGTACACCCTGCAGAGATCTGGCCTACGGCAGGACCAGTAATTGGATAAACCATAAAAAAAAATATATATATATTTATAAAAAAAAAAAAATACACTTGGGTACTAACATCATTACTACTATAGCATTTGTGTGTAGTATTCGTGTTTAAGAGTGTAAGTGTTTTAAATTTTAATGCAATGTTTGATTGCAGGGATGTATGCACATAAACACATTTATATACACACATCGCCATTTTCAGATTTGCAGCCACCTTCCTGTTGGCTTACAGTTTGTCTGCAGCAGGGTGGCTTGCTTGGAGTGCTGCTAGCTAAACCTGGTGTGAGGAGTCTGGAGCAGCTCACTCCCCGTTGCTGCCTCACCATCCAGCGTGGCACTTCCTCCCAGCATCCGATATTACAGATACAACCCATGTACAGCAATAATATTTATCAGGTGGCCCTAAGTGCATGGGCTACCTGATGGGGAAATTGTGATGGAAACCCAGTTGGTTTAGAGTATATGCAGCTCGCATGCGAATACATTCCACTGTAGGTCATATCCATTAAAACAAAAACACCAAATGCATAAGCCCCAAAATCCCAGATTGTTCCAGACATGCTCTTAGTCCATACAAGTATGCTATATGTCAACTTTGAATACACAGCTTCTACAAATGATAATGCATAGGTAAATCCCATAGTTTTACTTTCATATGGACACTATTTCCCAGCATGGAATGATAAAATCTTATGTTACGGCTGTGCTGGTTTTCAGTCAAATTATAAACAGACTACTGAGGATTAGTAAAACTTTACTTCAAATGGCCCTGGAAACAGCTTGTTAAAAGGATTAGTACACAAAGACAAGTTATAATAAAGAGAATATTTGCTATAGAAGACGTATTTATGTTTATTTGCAAATTTAGAGCAACACAAATTCAGATTATGTTAAGGGTTTAAGTATGCTGACAAAACATGTTTAAGTAACTCAGAAATATGTCAGCCAAACAAGATTACATGCTTGAGCGCTTTCCAATCTGCCAGGGATGGGAAATGCCCAATACTCCCAGGAAGGCTGCTAATTACAATATACAAAGGCTCAGTCACATGATCTGCTGAGGAGATTTAACCCACAATCCTATCTATCAGTGACGGATCCACACACCGGAACTCATGAACTAGGCTGTACACATAGGTGGAGGCGGGGGGCAGGGCAATATAACCCATGGGTTTACAGAGGCCACAGAGATTCAGAGTAAAAATACTTATTCTTTTCAAATATTTTTTATTGAAAAAGATGTTTAAGTATATATTAAAAAAAAAAAAAAAAAAAAAACAACCAGAACATTCAATTAACAAATCACTGGCACAGGAAGCACCTCTAGTAGCCATCTTATGAGTGGCTAGTGGAGGTATCCATAGGCTGTAATGTAAACACTGAATTTTCTCTGAAAAAACAAAAAAAAAAAAAAAACACCCACCCCGTGTTTAGTACAAAAAAGCCTGAAAGACTGATTATACTCACCAGAACAAATACAATAAGCTGTAGTTCTTCTGGTGACTATAGTGTCCCTTTAATACTGTATATGCTTTGGCTTGAATGTGCATGATTTTTATAAATTAGTAATTTCTAATTGATCATAATCTGATCTAAATCTGGAATTGAAAAACAATCTTTTAATTTAGTGATAACTACTTTGTAATCAATATTAATATGATACGCTAAGCCAAATTTTTGTTAAAGTTTTTTGACTGACAAAAGGGATATATATTGAAAAAGGTTGTCTAAACGTTGAATTGAATGTGAATTTCAACAGTTCACATCTATTTAGGGAATATCTTTTTTTTTTTTTTCTTTTTTTTACAAGGGCATTGCTCATGACCATCTGGAGGTAAGCTTAACAGCTTTAAATACAATATCCCATGCCTTAATAGTGATTCTGGTAGTTCGAAACATCTCTGCCACCTTAGGTAATCTAGATACTGCAAGTCGCAGTACCTCTTTGATAGAGTGCAGATTTAATTTGTCCCTCTCTAATTCTAAGCGCCTTGTACAATGTGTTAATGAATTGAACTAAAAGGTTGCATCTGCACTGGTAGCGTGATAATATTCTATAAAAGTAAAGGCCACCCATACCTCCATGAACTTTAGGATTTTGTCAGTGTGTTTACTCCTTTTGCTTCTCCATATAAATTTGATTAAATCTTCATAAAAAATACAATGGAATGAACAATGGAATAGCTCTAATGCAATATAACATTTTTGTGAGAATCGTCATCTTAACAGAAGTTAGCCTACACAACTAATCGATTTTAAGACCGCTCCATCTCTACATTTCCTTTTTCTAAGTAAGGCCATGCTTTATTCAGATTAAAAGTGTGCATTTTATATACATTTTACACAATTTAATCCCTAAATAATCAATGTAGGAGTCCCTCCAGTCAAAACAAAAAACTTTATTTAAATCATCCAGATTATGAGGGCGTGGCCGACCGCCAAGCCAGATGGCCGCATAAGGACTTGCTCCGGTATTGAGCTCCATCTAAAACATATATAACATGCAGAAATCAGCACAGAACGCCTAAAAAACCTGTGATGTCTCACCACAAAACAAAGAAGACATCATCTAAAGCTGACAAACTAAAAGTTTTTGGCCAAAAAGGCTCTGTGGCGCTACAGGCCTCTCAACCCGACTCCCAAGATGGCGACGGGGAATCAGACACGAGTCTCCCGACACCCACAACGGAGCTCCTGCGAGCCGAAAATATAACCAAAGATTTTTTGGCACAAGCTTTGGATGCCCTCTGCACTAAACTCATTACCTCCTGGCAACACACGACAGACGCGGAAGGAGATGCATGAGATAGGTACCCGAAATTCCCACGTGGAACACAAAATGGGGGAACATGCCACTGCACATAATGACATGGCTGATCATGTCCAAAGCCTGGAACAAAAAGTGGAGCTACTGGAAACCAGGATGGCAGATGCAGAATATAGAGCACAGAGGAACAACCTACGACTGCGTGGAGTGCCGGAATCCGTACTCCACATGGACCTACAAGCCTACACAAGAGGCCTACATGCCGGATATCCCATCGGATATGCTAGTAATAGACCGGGTACACAGAGTCCCGAAGCCAAGATATCTCCCAGATTCAACTCCAAGGGATGTGCTCCTCAAAGCACACTATTTTCATATAAAAGAACTGGTCTTGAAAGCTAGCGGAAACCGGATCCAGCCGCACAACGATTATCCCACAGTAAAGATCTTTGCAGCTCTCTCCGCGGCAACGTTGAAACGAAGAAGCAGCTTCCAACAGGTGGTAGAAGCCCTACAACACCACGGAATAAGATACAGATGGGGCTACCCAACCAAATTGCTGTTCCAACATGACGGAGGCATTAAACCGATCTTCAATTCGAAAGAGGGCCTAAAGCAGTTGAAGGAAGGGGACATACCAGTTAAATTGGACACAGCAGTGCCTCTTCCACAATGAAAATTAATACTGGAATGGCGTACAGCCGACAAGAGACTCTCATAGACGCACCGTTACAAGGGCCGCAAGTATTGTTTAGCTATAAGTTTTCAGGATCAATATGTAATTGCAATAGGTTCTTTAGCAAACATGTCTACTGAGCCTGCAAGAGAGACTCTCAGACGTGCCGTTACAAGGGCCGCAAGTATTGTTTAGCTATAAGTTTTCAGGTTCAATATGTAATTGCAATAAGTTGTTTGGCATACATGTTCACTGAGTTTGTGGCTACCGGGGCGCAAAAAAGTATGACAGTATTACTCTAAGTGTAGTAGAACAGACGGGTTACAGACACCTAGTACACCACTGAAACATTATAGCATACTAATGTTAAGCATGGCGCGTGTTTGACCCCCACCAGAACCACTATTGTGACCCAACAGAGTCGCTCTCATCAACAAAGCTACTAAGTGGCCTATGACATAAGCTCACATCACCCCTATATATACACCCGAGCGATTACCCATATATATATATTGGCCCATGAAATAAGCGGAGGCCATTAGACCCCTCGGGTTAACAAACCATGACAGTACCAAATTCTATCCACTGACAACTTTAAGGGCAAAGCCAACACACTTAAGCCAAGCCCCATGGGTTTCAAATCTTGTTCAGTTATATGCATTTATGTAAAATGTGTACTTGCACAATGCTGATTGATACTGTATCCCCTGATACTGTAAAGCTGACGGGTGGTGATCACATATTAGGGCATTATGGTACTACAGCATTGAGGCATTATCGTCACCCCCCCCCTCCCCCCCCTCCCCCCCCTCCACCGGTGCCTCTATTAAATGGGTCACCTCACTTAAACGGTTCAATGGCCAGCCCATGGTGGATATCTGCATTGCCCCTCTATATGCTCAAGAGATTGGCATCATACATCGACTCATGAACTGGGCCAAGGCCACTGAGCCCACAAAGTCAGTACACCATTAAATAGCAAATCTATCGCGACATCGATTGGATAGCGAAGTTGATATACCTTAGAAACACATGCCATTAGACTCGGCCCCTTATACTCTAAAGGAAGCTTTCACCAAAAGGAGAGTAGTTTGGGCAGATCTCATAACCAAGCAATTAAGTGATCCCATAGATCAATGCCGTTCAAATACAGTCATAATACACTTTGACAACACCTTGCTCACCTGTAAGCAAAGGCGCGACAGTCGCATGCACACACATAACCCAACGCTGGTTTGATGGTTATGACTATTCAGGGTCTCACTGAGGCAGCTGTGGTATAAGTGTCATATAGGACAAGATGAACACTGTCCAACCTAGCTGCCCAGATGACCAATGATGGGGAGGGTGAGATAAGGTTCCCCCTACTATCAGAGACCCTAAAGCTCGACCCACGAGAGAACCTGCATCGCCCCTATATATGGCCGAGAGATTAGCCACATTTATCAACACATGTCTACTCCAATCTAGGGGAGGTTCATACTGATTAGGAGATGATACAAGCATGCTTAACTCTGTTTTAACCCCAATATGTGTCATATATGATGGTCACCACCATACCTATAGTACAATGAAGTAGCCGACACATTGACCATAAGCACCGACTAGGGCAAAGTAGACGCACATATCTGCACAGCCCGGCACCCATCTAAAGATCATAGCTGTCAACACACCCCCTGATGCTCAAGGGGTAAACAGTTGGACAAAAAGACCGTTCCTAACCTCCCTAAAGGCATTAGAACACGACACGGATGAGGGCATGGGACCTGACGCCACCATAAGAGGCCCCAGCTAGCTACCAACACCAGGGCAGACGACCCCCCCCATGGTGTGAGTCCCTACTCTCAGCCATCAAAAAGGCCCATGTAACGTATATCTGAAGGCCCCAAAGCCCTCTCCGGCTTGAAATTACAGCAGCTACGTCAAGGTTCACACCTTATACCCTATGGGTACTCTTAATCTCACCTGCCAATTTCTATGCCTATGAGCTAGGATCTTGCATTTCCCAAGGTAGCAGAACATAAACCACATGCCTAAACGTAAGTTACCTTTAGAGCTCAACAGCCACATCATGGGAGACCCCATTCTCTGCTACCCCCATTGTGTGAGATCCCCACACCATATTCTTGTGAGAGGAACACTTGTTCACCCCACCCAAGTTCTCATCCATTCGTTTTGTTCCATCCTCTCCCTCACCCTTGCCGTAAGAACTATGCTCACACATACTTCTCACGCTCTCACAAACAACCATGACCACCAACAAATCGGCAAATCTCTAAACAAATCTCTCCTGCAAGACCCTAAATTCCTCACCCATATGACGCAAAACTTAGAGCAATACTTCCAACTCAATGATCTCCCAGAAACATCTATCTCCCTCTGGCAGGCCCATTAACCAACCATCAGAGGCCTGCTGAACAGCCAGGCCTCATACATGAAGCGTAAGTCTAACTAAGAACACATCGATCTGCTACGCACCCTACGGGACACCACAAATGCACATACTATACAATTAGAGGATACACATCTAAAAACCATAGAGACGGTCACCAAATGCATAAATGACATACATCTAGCCAAAACCACTTACACACTTCAACGGCTCAAAATGCGACACTACTCCCAGGGCAACAAGGCAGGGAAAGCGCTAGCCACAATGCTGAAGAAAAAACAAGCACAATCCAAAATACCATACCTATTTTTGGATTCCAACAAAAAAAATTTACAACCCCCAAGACAAACAACGAAATGGCCTTTTTCTACCATAAATTATACAACTTAAAACAGGAAAGCACAATACACCACCCCACTGAGACAGATTAGCAACTTCTTACACCTCACCACGTTGCCGTCCCTGTCCCAACAACAAAAAGATGCTACAAGCACCAGTGACAAGGCAGGAAATCTCGAAAACCAGATCATCCCTGCCGCCAGGAAAATCCCCTGGGCCGGATGGCCTCACCAACTACTATTACACGCTATTTTCCCACATCCTGGCCCCACGATTAGAACCAGTATACAATCACATAAGTACAAGTGACATGCCACAAGAGATGCTCATGGCGCATGTAGCCACTCTTCCCAAACCGGGGAAGCCACCCAACCAAAGCCAAAACCTACGCCGATAGCTCTACTCAACACGGACACCAAATTACTTGCCAAAATCTATGACAACAGGCTGTCACAGATTATCCCTACAATTATACACGCAGACCAGGTGGGATTTGTCAGCAGTCCCAGGGGGCAGATGGCACAAGAAAAGTCCTGGACTTGTTGGGTGGGCTGCAAGGGGAAGGGACACCTTGTGTTGCTTTCGCTGGACGCGGTAAAAGCCTTCGATAGGCTCATTTGGCCCTTCCTCCTCGCAGGTCTGGGGAAGTTTGGATTCCCCCCACGGTTCATATCTCTAAAATCCGCTCTGTACTCCCACCCATCAGCTTAAGTAGTAAACGGAGGATTCTCATCCCGCAGCTTTGCCATCTCCAATGGCTCAAGACAGGGCTGTCCCCTCTCCCCCATATTGTACATCTTCGCTCTGGAACCTCTAACCCAATTAGAGATAACCCCAACATTCATGGAATTAAGGTCAAAGATAGAGAACATAAACTAACTCCATCATCCTCCTCACGCTGCAAAAACCACACATTTCCTTACCTACACAATCGCATCCAGCAATATAGCAAATGTTATATTATAAATACTATAAATTGAATATAACTAAAACACAAGCGATGGGCATTAACATCCCGAAGCACACACTAATTCACCTAAAAGAGGCATTTGCGCATGAACGGCACACAGACTCAAATGTTTGGAGATAGCCTTGACACAGCATCTATCAGGCCTCTACAATTACCAACCACTGCTCAATGACCTGAAAACCCCAAAACACCGCTGGAAAGAGAAATTCCTCTCTTGGGTAGGCAGGATGGCGGCAATGAAAATGCTACTCCTCCCGAAACTAAAATATTTATTTCGAACCATACCACTCGCGATCCCCAACTGCTGTTTACGCAAGGTGCAGGGACATGTAAATTCTTTCATCTGGAATAATTCCAGACCTCGAATTGCAAAGTCCACCCTCTATAAGCTATTTCCACAAGGGGGCATAGGTGTACAAGACATTGCGAGTTACTGTAATGCGGCAATCATTAGCCCAATACTATCAGCCACCTCAGACCCCACAATGGGTCCAAATTGAATCGATATACACTAATGACGTCTCGCATGGATGTCTCGAAAGTTGAGACCTAAACATAAAGGAATACTCCCCACGACCAAACTTACACTACAGATATGGGACAAATTCAGGGACACACACGTTACACGAAGGCACCTCCCTAGCTCTACCCCTGGAGGCTATACACTCCCTTATACCTGACTTCAACTACAAACATAATATTACACATCTATACCATATTTTTCAAGAGCCCAATTTGAAAACACAAAATTTTCATATGTGCAACTATTGTCTTAGTTAAAAAAGCAATATGTAATATCATACAATACTGTAAATGGTCTACAGCTGACAGAGGTGGAAAACATCTGTCTCGGACTACAACCTGCCAGAAAATTGATCTACATCCTATACGCCAAAGATTGCACCATAACCAATTCCCAGTCCTTCACCTTCGTCAAGGCTTGGGAGCGAGAACTAGGCATCTCCCTCTCAGAGAGCCAATGGACCCAGATACTCAGAGCACACAAAAATGTATCACTGTGTACCTCCCATATGGAAATTACATGAAAAATTTTGTACCGATTGTACATGGTGCCAGCGCGACTCGAACAAGGAAATCCGAACATATTGGATGCATGCTGGCGCTGTCTCGCAGACAAAGGGACGATGACCCACATTCGGTGGTCCTGCCCCAAATTAACACACTTCTGGTCAGGTATAGAGCGGATTATCCACAAATGCTTGTGAATACGCCTACCCAAACTTCCAGAAACATGCCTACTACACCTTTTTCCAAAAGGTCTAGCCAAAGCTCATATATACCTAATTTACCACATCCTTGTGGCAGCCCTAACAACTATTAGCAGACTATGGCGCAATCCAGGTCCACGAACACAGACCCAATGTATCAACACGTTAGAGCTAACTAGGCAACACGAAACAATGGCAAGCAAGCACCTACCCACAAAACCATTTATAGCATCATTATGGACAACATGGGAGTCGTACCTTTTTAAGAACAACATAGGCAAACCACCATCAACTTGAGAAGCCTCCTTGGCCACTCAGACCTCTCCGAGGGAAGCTCATCACCATGCCTACTGACACCAAGGCAGCAATCTCCTTACTCCAGTGAGGAGCTAAGTCAACTCCGACAGCTGTGGTCAGATCAATGCCTGTGTATGTGTATGTGTAAAATATAAGCGAACCGAACCAATTTGCGTGAGATGGTATGTTCTTCTCAGCCTCCCTACCCTAATTCCCTCCCCCCCCCCAATTCCCCATCCCCCCCCACCTGTTACGTTACCATATCTTAAAATATAAAGAGCTAATGTGCAGTTCTCAAGGCACACAATGCTAAGAATATATGTAATTATGTCATATGCACTTACATCATCTCAATTTATATCAACCAACTGTATCACTGTACATTGGAACTGAAAATTGCACACACAAAAAATAAATTATTCAGATCATACCAGCCTGTGTCTTACTTCTGTTAAGCTTGTACTAGAGGGCTGCTACATGTACATACTGCTGAACAATATGGATACAGAGTAAGCAGTAAAACTTTGTGTTTGTCATATAGGTATAACTACAGAAGCAAAGTGTGTGACAGAGGTGGTATTCCAACGCACTTTATTCTGTTATTCCCTGTAACAAAAAGTTATTTTTAAAAAAATAAAGCCAGGGCTGGAAAAATCCCAGAAAGCAAAGTACCTATAACTTTACAGATGGTGCTCAAATGTTTGTAGTATAATGTTACAGCTCAACCTCTTACTTATTAACAATGACCTATTTGGTTTGGTAAATCTTATTTTGTTCTGTTTATGTTGAGGAAACTACAAAAAAGTGAATGTAACGGATTGAATATCACTTTACAACTGTCAAAGATCCAGGACTGCTTTCAAGCTGTTTTGTATCATTCATTCACAATAAAAATAATTTTGGAAAAAATAAAATAAAGTTTGCAGTATCTTCTATTGACAACTATTCAGAGGGTTTTTCCCTTTGATACCATAGCAAGGACTCAAATCCATGTTCTTTATATCTCAATTGTTTTCCACAAGAAGACGAACATAAATAAGATGTTTATTTTATTTAACATAAAAGGTGCTGGCAGAGAAAAAACATTTGGCCCATCGACTCTGCATAATTTTCTATATACTTTCATTAGTCCCTGGCCTTATCTTATATCTAGGATAGCCTTATGCCTATCCCACGCATGCTTAAACTCCTTTACTGTGTTAACCTCTACCACATCAGCTGGAAGGCTATTCCATGCATCCACTACCCTCTCAGTAAAGCAATACTTCCTGATATTATTTTTAAACCTTTTCCCCTCTAATTTAAGACTGTCCCCTGGTTGTGGTAGTTTCTTCTTTTAAATATAGTCTTCTTTACTCTGTTGATTCCCTTTATGTATTTAAATATCATATCTCCCCTGTCTTGTCTTTCCTACAAACTATACATGTCAAGATCCTTTCACCTTTCCTGGTAAGTTTTATCCTGCAACCCATGAACCAGTTTAGTAGCCTTTCTCTAAACTCTCACCAAAGTATCAATATCCTTCTGGAGATACGGTCTCCAGTACTGCGTACAATACGCCAAGTGATGTCTTACCAGTGATCTGCCAGTTAACAAGCTCGGATATAAACTTGTTCCTAGGATAGAGACAGCTTCTGATATTCTTATGCACTCTATAGAGAAGTCTTACTGCACCATGAGAAAATTATGGAGATCACATCATTCTGATAACATGAGTCAGGTTGCCATTCAGAAGAGCAAGTAGAACCAAGAAACTGTATCTGCCATCACCCAACACAAATACAGCCTTAAGAGAAGAGCTTGAAACCACATTTCAAAACCAAGTCCCATTTCTGTGTTGCCATTGAGACCTTTATTTGTCCACCACTGGTTTAAAGGTTATGCAGTTTTGTTAGTAGCCTCATTCATTCACTCTGCTTGCAGTGTCATTTCATGTAAACAGCCAACAAGCAATTTCAGGTTGTCATGAATTAAGCAGTATGCAGCTAAGCATGGCTGCTGTACAAGTTCACACTTTTATGAAGTTCTGAGGTACATTCCACTTGAAGATATGCTTTGCACTAACTGTATATGAATAGGCACTATAGAAAACACTAAAGCCAGTGAAATCATAATTATAAAACGTAAAAATCCATACACAAAAAGTACACTAAGTTTATATTAATCTTAATAATCTTGATAACTATACTAATAATGTTTTCCACTGGATGCCCATTTGGCTTTAATCCATTTTGAAAGGAATACACTCATATCAGCTTGTTCTAGCTAGGATTAGTTACTTTTTGAATACTGATATATTGAGTTTGCTTTTTGTGGACACCCACTGCAGCATCTGATCTGACAACATTTCTAGAACATTCACAACAATCTGCATTTATGAAATTGTTACATGTGACGCAATCACTATAAAACAATGGAACATTTCTTCTAACTGCTTGATCTCCATAGCTTCCATCTTCAGATAGAATAGATTTCAACATAGAAAACTAGAAACTAACTTTTTTGCGAAGAGGAGCATGGCTGTATGCACCTGGGCATTGAGCCAAGTGTCAAAACTCTGGAAACGGTTTTGTTTCTTCATAGTGCGAAGACACCAGTTGGCTTCTGGCATGCCATTGTCATTATGGTACTTATTGTGCCCCTTTATGGCTGAAAAAGAAAAATGGGAGGTGCAGCTCACCAAAATCTGGAGAATTACGTTTGGCCATAAAATACACGTTAAGAAAAGATACTCTTTATAGCGGCACTGCCATAGCTACATCAGTTAGTCACCCATTTCAACCAGAGCGCTCCGAGCTAACTTGCATGTTGTGGGAAGGGTTCCCCACCCAGTAAGCTCAGTCAGCAGGGAGCCCGTGCCGAGTGAATATGGAATATTGTTTTCCATCTGCACTTAATTTTAATAGTTTGACGCAACTGTCTTTATTTGCCTCTTTTTTTGAAAAAAAAATTTAAAAAAAAAATTTATGTCATCTAATGGTAACTATTCATTTAATTTTTTTGTTACCCCTTCACTATTAGGGTGAGGAGGGTAGGTAGGGTATTTGTTTATAGTTGGGTGACTAGGGGATCCCTAGAGCCAGTTAGGCAGCCTAGGCGCATTTAAGTAGAGCAAATTTAACCTCTACTTTAACACCTGTAAATGCATTTCCTGAGTTCTTCCACCAAACTTGTATTACAAGTACTGCACGATAATCCCCAGCTCAGGGACATTGCATGCAGCCTGCTCCTCTTCCTATCTCTTCTTCCTGCAGGTTGACTCATATCCACACAAAGCAATGAATGCAATGCTTCTCTATTAAAAGCACTGGAGCTACAGACATTGTGCAGATGGGAAGTTCAACATCCTCATGGAAGGTTGTCGAATGTCAGAACTGAGCTTGCCTCCACTCTGGGTGTGTTTAGTTCTACAATATAAACAGTCTTATCTCCAGAAAATCAATGTTTTCAGTTACAGGATAAAAGTGGCAGTGACACTGTATACACACCACTTTAGAGGAAGATGTCTGTGTCTATAGTGTCCCTTTAACTTTAATAATATGATTTTATATACATTAGGTATACCTACAAGTCACAATGAAAACAGCATTTTATTCCACCAAATGGGCTCGTTGAGTGACCCAGCCATATCAGAGACAGAATATGAAACAGAAAACTTTGAACAGGACATAGATTACATATCTTTATTATCTTAGTGTTGTAATTTGTCAGTGTCTTCAGATAAAAGACAGAAACATAAGGCAGGAATTACTGACAACAAAAACATTGGTAGCAAACCCTTTTACGTGATATACCCAAACATAATGGAGGGGAATAAAAACACATAGCAGACAATCCAGGTACTTAGATGACCAACTAAGCATCAGTAGTGACATCTTCACTAAATGAAATGTTTAAAGCAACGGACACCTAATAAACAATGTTATGGGATATCAATGAAGTGGCCTGAGTGCAGTGGTCCTGTCATTGTTACCTTGCAATGTAAAGTAGGGAATCGACAGACATTGATTTTTTTTTTTTTTTTTTTTTTTTTATTAGTCGATACCGATAATCTGTGAACTTTCAGGCCAATAGCCGATAATTTACTGATATTCTGTACATTTACCATTTTGCAAAAGTAAACTATACTAAAAGGTAAATGTACAAAATATACATGCCACATGTAGTGGATTCAGTGTGTTTAGACAAGGGAGCTGTGTGTGAATGCAGTGCGGGCAAAGTGAATGCAGTGCGGGCAAAGTGAATGCAGTGCGGGCAAAGTGAATGCAGTGCGGGCAAAGTGAATGCAGTGCGGGCAAAGTGAATGCAGTGCGGGCAAAGTGAATGCAGTGCGGGCAAAGTGAATGCAGTGCGGGCAAAGTGAATGCAGTGCGGGCAAAGTGAATGCAGTGCGTGCAGCAGTGGGTAAAGTGAATGCAGTGCGTGCAGCAGTGGCGGCTGAGCACTCGGGCAAATCGGTCACGGACCGAGGGCCCGAGGCTCTGGGGGGCCCGCCCAGTGCAGTGCAGTAACGGCTGAGCTGGGGAGTTAAACAATCTCCCCAGCCAGCCTGCACTCAGTAAGAGGCCCGCACAGCCTTCCACGGGCCCCTGCTGCTAAAAATATAATCCCCCTTACAGGGCACACTGAGAGACAGCTAAGGGGCCTTCCAAAGACCCCATTAGGCTGCCCCTCAGTGTGCCTGTCTCAGTGTGAATTGGGCAGAGGCTCCAGGAGCAGAGCCTCTGCCAGAATAGGAGCACAGCCACACTGAGCTTGTAGGCTGTCAGTAACACTGCTCAGGGCAACTCTGTGTGGCTGGTTCTGCAGGAAGTTAGATCATGCCATGCGGAGCTTGCCCTGATCAGTGTTACAGGCAGCATGAGGCACATGAAGCATCCCCCCAGGATAAAGATTACTCCCTCCCTGGCCAAAGGTAAGACTCAGGGAGGGGGGAATAGATATCCTTTTTAAATCTGTTTTTTTTCTTAATTAATAATTTTTTTTAGCATTTATCCCCCCACTACTGCCCCTTAACAGCTCCTATACTTCTCCCCTGCATCAACCACAGCCTCACTACCCCTCTACACCCCATGTACCCCTGATCCATCTACAACTCCTATTACCCCCAGGTAACCACTACAGCCCCACTACAACTCCTATTACCCCAGGGCACCCACAACTACTGCTTGCACCCACTACAACACCTACACCCTGCATCCACCACACCCCCTACCCCATTGTACCCACCACAACCCCTGCACCCACTACATCCCATACCCCCAGACACCCTCTAGATCCCCATACCCCCTGTACCTAATACAGCCCCTTCCACCCTGCACATACTACAGCCAATACCCTCCTTGCCCCCTCTACAGCCCCTAATATCCCATGCCCCCACTACAGCACCTTATACCCACTACAGCCTCTACACCCATTACAGTCCCTACCACTAGGCACCCTCTAGGTCCCCATACCCCCTGCACCCACTACAGCCAATACCCCACTTGCCTCTTCTACAGCCCCTATTATTCCATACCCCCACAACTCCTACCCTCAGATGCCCTATAGATGCTCTATACCCACTGCACCCACTACAGCCCCTGTACTTATTACATCCCCTTCACCCATTACAGCCCCTACCCCCAAGCACCATCTAGATCCCTATACCCCCTGCACCTGTTACCCCTAGCACCCTGCACATACTACAACCAATACCCCCCTTTCCTCCTCTACAGCCCCTATTATCCCATGCTCCCACTACAGCCCCCTATACCTACTACTGCCCCTAACTCCAGGCACCCTCTTAATTCTTATACCCCTTGCACCCACTACAGCCCCTACCAACCTGCACATATTACAGCCAATACCTCCTTGCTCCCTGTAAAGCCCCTATTTTCCCATTCCTATACTACATTCCCCTATACCCTCTGCACCCACTACAGCCTCTACCCTCTGCAGCCCATACCCCCCCTTACCCCTTAAAGTCATTATTAAACCCTTGCCCCCTCTACAGCCCCTCCCTAACATCTACTACAGCACCTACCGCTCTGCACCCACTACAGCTCCTACCCCCAGGCACCCTCTAGATCCCCTATACCCACTACAGCCCCTACCCCAGTTCACCCTTTACAGTCCCTACCCCCACGCACCCTCTAGATCCCCTATACCCCCTTGCACCCACTACAGCCCCTATTAACCCCTGCACCCACTACAGGGCCTTCCACCAGGCACCCTCTAGATCCCCTATTCTCCCTGCACCCACTACAGCCCATACCCACTCTACAGTCCCTATTAACCCCAGCCCCCTAAACCCACTACAGCCTTAGTGGTGGTTATTATTATTGTATTAATTCACAATAACCCCTGCATTCAAGCACATTCACTCTCCATACAAATACACCGCTGCATTTACAGACTGTGCACACACATGACCCAGCATTCCTAAACATATATCCATATGTTCACGTACTCTGACCCTGCACACATACAAATTATTGATTCAATGCATCTCTATGAGGAGATGCTGATTGGCGCAGCATGGCATTTTGCTGCTCATGTGCAATTTCCTTCCAATGCTTTCCTATGGGAAAGTATTGGATTGTCTGAGATCTAATTCGATGATCTCAGCCAAGGAGAACACCCAGGCTGCACTTTTTTAACGGGGAGAGAGGAGGGGCTGGGACCTAAACGTCTATTTTTAAACCTATAGTGTCAGGAATACACGTTTCTGTTTTTTGACACTATAGTGTTCCTCGTAACAGTTAACACCTGATTTGTAATTTAAGACGCAAAATTTGGAGGCCTGCATACCCTTTTATACATATTGCCATGCTACGTAAACACACATAAAAATTACTACCCTATTTAAAAAAAAAAAAAAGGAAATGTAACTATACTCTGAAGACTTACACCAGAGCTCACAGTGAATATGCACACAGAAACATTAATTCACTTTACATGCACATACAATCAAATACACGGTACATCTACACCAACATTTATATTGGTCTACAGGGGGCCCAGGTCCTAATTTTGCCCAGGGGCCCTCACCACTGTCAGTCCGTCCCTGGCGTGCAGTGTGGGTAAAGTGAATGCAGTGCGTGTAGTGTGGGTAAAGTGTAGTGTATATATATATATATATATATATATATATATATATATATATATAAATAATGAATGCATTGTGTTTGTGTAGTGTGTGTATATAAAATGAATGCAGTGTGTGTAAATAATGCAGAGTGTGTGTGTTTCTGTAGGTATGTAATTTGTGTAAAATGGGGGTGGAAGGGAGGCCTTTATAATTTTTTTTTTAAATTTAAAAAAAATTATTTTTAAAAAAATTGTCCCCCCCCCCCTGCTTGTTTTCTGGCCAGGGAGGGGGGTATAGAACACTCGCTGGTGGTCCGGTGTCATGGACTGAGCAGATGGGGGCCAAGCAAGCGTTTACTTACCTTCCCAGCAGCTCCCCTGTGTAAATCTCAATCGTCAGATTTACACAGGGATGCTAAAGGGAGCGCAAGCAAGAGCTTGCTTGGCCCCCCAGGCTTGTCACGGGCACGGCGGTCCTGGCATGCATTATCGGCAATATCGGTAACTTTATTGGCCGATACCAATATTGCTGAAAATATTGGCCAGAACGATAATCTGTCGATCCCTAATGTAAAGCAGTGATATTTTTAAGGAACTGCTATGATTACATTGCAGTGTGAAATCCTCCTCTAGATCCGCTTCCATGACACTCAGAGTAAAACTTTGCCACGTAAGAGTGGAAGCACCCACATGAAAACATTGATTCAAGATCGCAGGAGGTGCAGAGATAAGCAGCGCTGAGGAAAATGTAATATGATTTATTATATGACAAACGGAGGAAGGAGACAGTTTTAAAATATGGAAAGGAACACTAAAGTGTTAAGGGTTAGGAATACATGCTTGTACACCTTAGTGTTCCTTTAAATGCATTACCACTAGCATATAGATAATGGCGTTACCAGCATGATAAAAAGCATACAATAAATTCTACATAGAATTCATGTAAACAGACATAGACAAACAGTGCATGGTATTATTTCAAATAGCTGTCTAACCATCTCTAAAAATCTGTAGTAGATATCGCTAGATGGACACTGTAGGCACCATACCTGCTTCATCTAATTCAAATGCCAATAGTGTCTGATTTCCCCTGGCGCTGTTCATACTTTTGTTTTGGGGGGGGGCGCAGGGATTAGATCTAATCTAGTAGTATGACATTTTGCAATTAAGCCGGTGTTCCAATTTATTTGGCTTGAAGTGACTCATCTGTAAACTGCACTTCAAAATTGCACTCTAGGTGAGTTACATGAAAGAGATACATTTATAGAGTTATGAATACCAAAAAGCAAAGTGCATGGCTTTAAGAGTTAAGTATCACTTAAAGGAACACTTCACTCCCCACACTCCCAGCCCTCAAAGGGCAGATTCACAACAACCCCAAGCATGTCATGGACATACCAACTAGGAACCCCCAATGGCCCCCTGAGACATACCATCATACACTAGAGACCAATGGTTAAAAAGTTTTATGTTTGGTACTTATATGTAAATATACATAGTACTTGTGTTACACTGTTTTTACTGTTTATTACCATTATTATACAAAGTACCTCCTAATATGCTACCCGAGTCAACACACCAACTGACAGAACCTACGCAAACCATAATTGCGCTCAATTCCACACCGCAAATGAAAACTATGCAAGAAACCTGCTATGCGCAATATGTACGTGGACTAGACACATAACATACATATATATGATGGCTTGTATAACATATGCTACTTCTCTGTAAAATTCTTTCTAGAAGGTGAAAATCTTACACAGAATGTTTATAAAAAAAAAAAAGGGAACACTTCACTCCAAAAATGGGAAAAAAAAAAAAAAAAAAAATCCATATTTAGCAGATCTAACTGCAGCCTTTGCAAGCCCTCCCCCTTCCTGCACGAAAGACTTTTAGTCTCTTAACAGGCAAATAACCAGAGGCTTCTCATTGTGAAGCCTCTGAATCTGTCCCTCAGTGCACATGTTCATCTACATGTGCGCACACTGCAACAGCGTTCTGGAAGAATGCTCTCTAATGTGAGGTCTGTGAGGAGAATGGGGTAGAAGGCAGGCACGTGCACAGCACGCCTGCAACTTCCATTAGCTCAGTAAAGTTTTGCAATTTAAATTATAAAGTGTCAATTTCTAATTGAAACAGAGAACTTTTATAAACTGGAATAAAATGGGACACTTCTCCTCCTTAAAGCACTTTAGCAAGCTAGAGTCCTTTACAGGTGTGGAGTGGTCCTTTAAACATGCCCTCTGCTTTTGTCCCAACTGTATTCTGTTATGTTGTGTGTAGGATTTTATAGTGTAATTAGAAAGCTAGTGAGGGGAATAAATTTCATGTGGAACGTTGCAATAATAAGTTCCAATAGATGTAGGTACGAGTGTATTAAAATATACAAACTTGTTAATGTAAAACAACTTCTATTTGAACTTTAATAACTTTCCCGCAGATTGACAAACAAAACAATTCTACACAGTGCTTTACTCCATCTCAGACCAGGTTGAAAGCATTAGCTGTTTAAAAGCGACTGATGATTTAATGTGAGCTTTGCTTTAAAATAAAACTGGTGCAAAGACCTTAGTTACTGTCTAAAATCAATTCCATATAAAACATTTTCTCACCGACAGTAATCTGCATGCTTAACATTGTCGCATAGTGTCTCACAAACATATGTGTTTGCAATGTATAATCACATTTCTGTCTAAATGGACACTCTAAATTACAAAGGTGCTTTATATGTGTGAACAGCACACCCTCATTTTACATTTACAATAGGTGCAGATATTACTTGAAATTGGCACTTTTATAAATTAACCTTGCTACAACAGTTACATATAGCCAAGCCAAGGTTAGAACCACACACAGTTCAGATTGTGCCGCATGTATAGAGGGAGATACGGTAAATTAAAAAACACATAGTGGGAAGTTAGCAATAGCAATTAGCATTTAATATTGATTTATTTTGACTTCCTTAAAAGGCACCTGTCATATCCAAAACTACTTTTGCACTACACTTTGGGACACTAGAGTCACTAAAACAACTGTAGATTAATGAAGCAGTTGTGGTGTATAGATCATGCCTCTGAAGTTTCACTGCTCAACCCACTGCCATTTAGGAGTTAGATAATTTTGTTTCCATTTATGCAACTGTAACCACACCTCCCATGGCTATGACTCACAAAGCCTGCATGAAAACAAAATGGTTCCATGTTCAATCAGATGTAACTTTCTTTAAAAGTTTATCTCCTGCTCTGTAAATTGAACTTTTATTAAATACAGGAGAATTCTGCAGGGTCTAGCAAGCTTTTAACAGCAGGCAATAAGAAATTCTTAAACATAAATTGCAATAAAGAAAGTGTGAACATTCATTTTCTCCTTGTAGAAAGTGCTTAGGAAGGCTGTGTAAGTCACACGCATGGAGGCAAGACTAGAGCTGCAAAAACAGAGTGATTTAATGCCAAAATGGCAGAGAAACTAAACCGTGAGACTGAAGGGGCATAATCCATACACCAAAACAGCTTCATTAAGCCAAAGTTGTTTAAGCTACTATAGTGAATATATATATATATATATATATATATATATATATATATACACACACACATATATATATATATACACATATACACATATATATATATATATATACACATATACACACACACACACACACACACACACAGTGCTAGCAATTTTTCTACCAAAAATTTATAGATTGTAAAAAAAAAAAAAAAAGTCTCCCACCGATCAAATTCTATGGCATGAACTATATGCAAAATAATTGGTTGACAGGGAGGCAGAAGAGTCATTAAACAAGTTCCAGGAAAGGCAAAATCAGTGAAGTCTGTTGGAGGAGTGAGGGCAGACCGGAGGTGGGTTTTACAGAAGTTTAACATCTACATATGTAATTACATTGCAGCAAGGGAAAAGAGAGTCAGGAAAGAGTTGGTATGCCAAAAGCAACACAGTGAAAGTCATTTACCTGATTTTAGAAAAATACTCACTCTGACAGAGGTAAATACATTTGTCGGGGAGAAGAGGGAGGAAAAACAAAAAAGAAACACTATAAAACTTAGAGATTTAAAGGGACACTATAGTCACTAGAACAACAGCTTATTGAATTTGTTTTGGTGAGTAGTAGCATTACCTTCAGGCTTTTTGCTGTAAACACGGTCTATTCAGAGAAAATGCAGTGTTTACATTACAGCCTAGTGGTAACTTCACTGGCCACTCCTCAGATGGCTGTTAGAGATCCTTCCTGGGTCATGGCTGGCTAAAATGCATCCAAACATTCAGTATCTCCTCCCTGTACATGCAGACACTGAACTTTCCTCAGAGATTCATTGATTCAATTCATCTCTATGAGGAGATGCCGATTGGCCAGGGCTGTGTTTGAATCATGCTGGCTCTGCCCCTGATCTGCTTCGTTGTCAGTCTCAGCCAATCCTATGGGGAAGCATTGTTATTGGATCAGGCTACCACTCCTGATGATGTCAACAGACTGCTTTTTTTCCCCTGAGGCAAACAGCATGCAGATCTACAGCTTCAGGCTTGAATACAGTAAGATTTTGCTATATTTATGGAGGCATGAGGGCCCAGGTGGGCTAGATGGTGGTTTTAACACTATAGGGTCAGGAATACATGTTTGTGTTCCTGACCCTATAGTGATCCTTAAATCTAGAGAAAAATACAGTAGGACTCTAATGACAAATGAGCTTGTTCTCATTGTATCAGGGAGGTCCATTAACCTTTTACTTTAAAGGGAAAAATATAACCAGGTAACACTGCAAAAAGTTTATTTGTTACAGTGTCATAATCCACACAACTCAAAGTCACCAAAGCAATATGACCAATATTTTTTTTATTTTTTTATTACTACTACCCTCCCACAAGCCATGTTTGAGTTGCAAGGTGCCAGTGCAGCAGCCTCAAAGACATATATATATATATATATATATACACACACACATATACATAGACACACACCCCATCAGTATCATTCCATTATTGGGGGTCTTTTCCAACATTATATCTCAATCACAGATGCAGAAAGTAAAAGCTTTTTTGACATAATTTTATATTACACCGTCCGATTTGCTCTAGTACAACAAATGTGTCATATTTAACAAGCCGTGCAATCAGCTATTAATAACTTGTGTTAAATAGGGCATAAAACACAAACATATGTTTCAGCAAGCTTATTAATGCACATTATGTATACATACATTTTAATGGTATCATGAAGAGAACATAGCAATTCACAAATCCTACACAAATCGTAATTTATTTTCAACTAGATGAATAGGCACTTCAGGATATGTAGTCTTGTAAAAGTCCAAGAGCTACAGTATCTGCAAAGAGTTTGCCCGTTACAGAAAGTGGCTCAGTGAATAAACGCTTGGCCATTATATTCTAGGACCTAAGCAAATTCCATAAACACGTGGCAGCAATTCATTTTCCTGAGCAGTCATTACGTGTGTACACTCTAGTTAACCCAAATAAGGAAACCACAATAGAGCAGTGGGCATTTGTAGGCACCAATACAAATATGTGGGCAGGCAGAGGAAAAAAGTGGAGAAAACACTATTCTATTCTGTGACAAATGTCATGAAGTGTATGGGCTTAAAACTGCAATCACTTTTTGTGAACTGCTACAGTTAATAGAACCATAGGGCAGGTAGGCAGAGGGAGAATCTCTGCCCATTGATCTCTAACCCTGGCTGATTGAATACATAGAGTAAGGATATACACATACAATAGCAGTGACCTGCATAGTAAGCAGCACCAAACAGTGTCTTATGGGACAGCTGTATACATCTAATAACATCAGTACAGCAGCCGCATTGCCATTTCCTAGAATTGGCCAAGTTAAGTAGGCGTAAAATGCTAAAGGCCTAATAACAAAAGGATCCACTGCAGCCTATTTATTATATGCGCTTGATATAGTGGTTATGATGCCATGCGATCAGGGCACTTTCTATGTTTACCATACCAGGTTTAGACAGCATTGTCCAAATTTGGCATTAGTTAGTATACAGATGTATGAACAACCACTTAACCATATCACCTCTGACAATGAATGGCAGGCATCCAACACAGCCAGGTAAGGATCAAACCATATGTAAACAATTCAACAGAAACTGTATTGTATCCAGGGGAAGCATGGCAACATGATGCTACAGCATGCTGTGATTGTAATTGTTTTTAGAGTGTCCCTTTAAGTTATAAATATAAATTATTCAAATAAAACTTTTCTTCATAAAAGATGATGTTTGCATAATTTACTGCCAAGAAAAGACAAACCATATTATTTGATCCACATGCCACAATTATTTTTAAAAGCCACTGACCTTGGGACAGCTTTCTTCAAGTGTTTCTCCCTCATTCGTCTGCATGGGAAAGAAAAATGGTGTGCAAAATGGTGCGGAATCACACGCAGGTGTGGTCTGCAAAAATAGAAACATCATGGAAGTTACTTCAATACATTATCAACTGTCCAGAATTGAGATGCAAAACAAAGAAACACAAACAAAGATTTGAGCATGGTAAAATATCTGTGACTCAATTTTCTATTAATATGTTTTCCATTTTTTACTGATCCCCAATTCTTTTTACAAAAAAATAAATAAATAAAAAAATAACATATGACATATCCCGGGTGAGAAGTGAGGTGGGCATTATGAGTGAAGTCAGAGGGAGACCACTGTTTGTTTTCAC